>NW_025408503.1:0-82688 GCF_018350175.1 Felis catus | reverse complement strand
TTTGCATATTTACTTGTAAATTGCTTGCTGTGCACAGTACCATGGCAGGTAGGAGCTTGGGTTCTGTAGCTCAGGTTGCTGTGAGCATTACCTGAGCATCTACAAAGCCCTTAGAAATGTGCCTGACGCAAAGTAAAGCAAATGGGTTACGTTGCAGTAGAAAACATGTCCCAACACAAGCTTTAAGGTGTGAGACAAAAGTATTATAAGCAGCGTGAGAGTTTAATGAGTATTTCTGTACCCCACCTTGCACACGTCGTTGGGGGTGTATGCTCTCCACCTTGGAGACCAGCAGTTAAGACTTAGTATTTGCTACCTAGCAGACTGTGCTACCTTGAGTAAACTCACCTCCTGCAACCTTACTGGCCTCATCTGTGAACTAATAGCAGTTAATAGTGCCTGCTTTATAGGGCTGTTGGAGGAGTAAATGCAGTACATCCGGTCACTTAGCCCAGGCCCTGCCTGGCACATCATGAGTACTCAGTAAAATATTACATGTGATTATTGCTGTGAAAGTCATGGTCATTGTGTTTAAATCGGCAAAGAGGAAAAAAATTCATCCTTAATCCTACAGATTCATATAAGATCACTGTAAGAAATATGTGGGCATATTTTTAGACCTTTACTTAAAGACTCCATATACATAGACATATTTTACCTAATTGAATCATTGTACATTCTTCTATGGACCTATTTTTTTTTTAATTTTTTTTTTTAAACGTTTATTTATTTTTGAGACAGAGAGAGACAGAGCATGAACGGGGGAGGGACAGAGAGAGAGGGAGACACAGAATCGCAAGCAGGCTCCAGGCTCTGAGCCATCAGCCCAGAGCCCGACGCGGGCTCCAACCACAGACCGCGAGATCGTGACCTGAGTTGAAGTCGGACGCTTAACCGACTGAGCCACCCAGGCGCCCCTCTGTGGACCTATTTTTAGTGGCTATGTAACATCTTATAGGCTCAGAATAATTTATGCACCCAACCCTATTGTTGGTTATTTATGGTTTCTTTTTTTCAATTTTCTTTTCTATTTTAAGCAACACTGTGATGAGTAATATTTTAACAGCTTTATTGGGATAGACAGTTGACCCTTGATCAACATGTTTGAACTGCACAGGTCCACTTGTACGTGGATGTTTTATAATACAGTACTATAAATGCATTTTCTTTTCCTTAGGACTTTCTTAATATTTTCTTTTCTCTTAGCTTGCTTTAACGTTAGAATACAGTATATAATTCATATAACGTACAAAAATATGTGTTAATTAACTATTTATGTTATTGGTAAGACTTCCTTCCAATCAAACATAGGCTGTTAGGGGGGCCTAGGTGGCTCGGTCGGTTAAGCATCCAACTTCAGCTTAGGTCATGATCTTTTGGCTCGTGGGTTCAAGCCCCTACATCGATTGGGCTCTGTGCTGACAGCTCAGAGCCTGGAGCCTGTTTCAGATTGTCTCCCTGTCTGTCTGCCCCTCCCCCTTCTTTTGTTCTGTCTCTCTCTCAAAAAATAAACATTAATTTAAAAAAAAAAAAACAACAAGGGGCGCCTGGGTGGCGCAGTCGGTTAAGCGTCCGACTTCAGCCAGGTCACGATCTCGCGGTCCGTGAGTTCGAGCCCCGCGTCGGGCTCTGGGCTGATGGCTCAGAGCCTGGAGCCTGTTTCCGATTCTGTGTCTCCCTCTTTCTCTCTCTGCCCCTCCCCCGTTCATGCTCTGTCTCTCTCTGTCCCAAAAAATAAATAAATGTTGAAAAAAAAATTAAAAATAAAAAAAATAAAAATAATAAAAATAAAAAAAAAAAAACAAAAAAAGTAGGATTTTAGTAGTTGTGTTTTGGGAAAGTCAAAAATTGTACTTGAGGGGCACCTGGGAGGCTCAGTAGGATGAGCATTGGACTCTTGGTTTCAGCTCAGGTCATGATCTCACTGTTTGTGAGTTTGAGCCCCATGACAGCACGGAGCCTGCTTGAGATTCTCTCTGTGCCTCTCCCCTGCTCACGTGCATTTGCTCTTTCTTTCTATCTGTCTCATAATGAATAAAGAAACTTAAAAAAATTGTACTTGGATTTTTAACCTCGAGAGTTTGGCACCCTCAACCCCTGCATTTTTCAAGGGTCAGCTATAATTTACATACCATAATATTCAACCATTCAAAGTGTGCAATTTAATGGTTTTCAGTGGATTCAGAGTTGGGTAACTGTCACCAAAATCTAATTTTAGGGTATTTTTGTCACTCCAAAAAGAAATCTATACCCATCATAGTTCTCCCCCTCTCCATGCCTCCTCGACCCAGGCAGCCATTAATCTACTTCCTGTATCTCTAGGTTTGTCTAAATTCTGGACATTTCATACAAATGGCATCATATAATATGTTGTACTTTGAGACTGGCTTTATTTACTTAACATAATGATTTTGAGGTTCACCCATGTTGTAGCACTATCAGACCATCATTTCTTTTTATTGCTGAATATCCCATATTATGGACACATTTTATTCATCCATTTGTTAGTGATGGGTTAGTGATTCGGGCTGTTTTCATGATGCATGATGATCTTATAAATTAATCTTTGTACACATCTTAATTATTTCCTTTGAATACATGTCTAACTATGAAAATGCTGGTTCAAAGATTATGCACATAATTTCTAAACTTTCAAATATCCAACACTTCTGATCCAGTCTATCATTTGAGCACATTAATTACTTCTATTGTCCATTGAAGGGTCACTGCTCTTCATCTTTTGAACTACAAAACTTTTCTTTTATGTTCCTGTGACACCGGCAAGTATTTGCTAGTCCTAATTCTCTACAGAACAATCCCTTGTGGATTCTATCCTCTTGGGTGCCTGAGACTCTCGTGGGCAGCGATATTCCTAAAGGGAGCTAATTGTATTTACTTGTATCAATCTTTATCCTTTTCTTTTTTTAATTTTTTTTTTTAACATGTATTTATTGTTGAGAGACAGAGACAGAGCATGAGCAGGGGAGGGGCAGAGAGAGAGGGAGACACAGAATGTGAAGCAGGCTCCAGGCTCTGAGCTGTCAGCACAGAGCCCGATGTGGGGCCTGAACTCACGAGCTGTGAGATCATGACCTGAGCTGAAGTCAGATGCCCAACCGACTGAGCCACCCAGGTGCCCCCATCTTTATCATTTTCAACTAGAAACTCCCTGTAGTGTGGCATTAGTGAAAATCAACAGAGACCCATCAGTGGCAAATAGCCTCTTTAAATTGTTTCACTTCGCCCTATTTTTAAGTAACTTTCTGTCACTATGAACCTCTTGAAAGTGGTTAAAATCCAGAAAAATTCTTAAGTCAGTGGAATTGTGACCCAAGGTTTCACAGCACACAGGCAGCTGAGTATCGTTAAGCGCATCATCTTATTTCAACAGACTTTTCCCATCCTTTAAGAATTTGAAGATAAGTGAAAGTTTGTTTTCTACATACTGTGGTTTTTAATCCAGCATAGCTGTTAAACTCTTGGGGTGGCCACCTGGGTAAAATCTACTCACGGTTTTCCCTTATTATGTGAACGGATCCTGCAGCGAAGGCAGCTGGTGAATAAACACCAAGCTTAAGCCTTCGTCGGTGTGAATCCTGGATAATGTTTACAAATAGAATGGTCTCTGCAGCAACCAACTAGCAGCAGATAAGAGAGCCACCTCATTTATAGCTGCGTTTAATCTTTCCAAAGCCAGAAACATATTTATTGAATGATGGTGAATAGAACAGCTTATTACGGCCTTCACCCCTGGAGTCTCGTTCTCCGCTGACCTTTCTGGTCACAGGCAACAAAGGTGATTAAGATACTTCGTTCTTTGTACAAAGACCCATTGACGGCATTCCTCCAGGCTCCCGGATGTTCTTGTCGGGTTTACCTTCATCTTTACCCCACTGCCTCTTGGAAACAGCCCCACGTGTGTATGAAACTGCTGGCCTAGAAGAGAAGAAAGTGTAGCAGGTACTAGTAAGTGTTTGACTTCTCTTACGTGTCACTTAGAACAGGCATTTTTAGGGGCGCCTGGGTGGCGCAGTCGGTTAAGCGTCCGACTTCAGCCAGGTCACGATCTCGCGGTCCGTGAGTTTGAGCCCCGCGTCGGGCTCTGGGCTGATGGCTCGGAGCCTGGAGCCTGTTTCCGATTCTGTGTCTCCCACTCTCTCTGCCCCTCCCCCGTTCATGCTCTGTCTCTCTCTGTCCCAAAAATAAAATAAAACGTTGAAAAAAAATTAAAAAAAAAAAAAAAGAACAGGCATTTTTATACAGGCTATCTAATCTCCACCTCACAACCCCCGCCCCACGCAGTAGGTGCTGTTATACCCATTCTAAAAATGAGAAAGTTGAGGCACATCTGCTCCCTGTCTCTTGGCCGCTGAAGTGTGAAAAAGTTCTAATTCAGTACAGACTTCCTATGATTTCGGCATAGGAAGTGCATTCATTTCTAAGAGTGAATAAAGGTGACCTGATTTGCTAAATTCTTTCCTGTCAGAGATAGTGCCTGCCTTGGTGGCCAAAGCCTTTTAAAATAAATGCTGCAATGTTATATTTGCCAGGATGAGGTGTTCAGAGATAATGCCTCTCAAAAAAAAAAAAATGGGGAAGTCCTATGATCAAGAAATTTGAGAACTTTGAGGTTAAACTAAAGGACACAAGATTCTTGATTGCCGACCTTCTCAGAGACTCGAATATAGCACGTGCATTGTGAGTCACCAAGGTGGGTAGAAGATAAATACTTTTTTGTGGGACACCAATTAGCATTTTATTTAAAAATTTTTTTTAATGTTTTTATTTATTTTTAAGAGAGAGACAGACAGAGCATGAGCAGGGGAGGGGCAGAGAGGGAGGGAGACACAGAATCTGAGCTGTCAGCCCAGAGCCTGATGCAGGGCTCAAACCCATGAACCATAAGATCATGAGGCCATCTGAAGTCAGAGGCCTAACCAACTGAGCCACCCAGGTGCCCCACCAATTAACATTTTAAAGAGCTGGTTTTTGTGACGCACACAGGGTCAGAATGAACTTAATGGCCATTCCTTTTGGGTTTAATTTTTTAATAGAGGCAAAGCACACAGAGGTATTTAGTGAAAAAAAAATATTTCTCACTTTAACCTTTGCTTCTGAGATTCTCTTGAGAGACAGCCATTGATTTCAAGTCTGAGATATTCTATGCATGTGCGACCATGTTTGTATGTATGTATGTGCATGTATGTCTGTGTATGTTTCAATTTTGAGCACTCTATATACATTTTTTTGTGCTGTGTTTATTTTAAAATGTTTATTTTCTGAGAGACAGACCATGAGCAGGGGAGGGGCAGAGAGAGAGGGGATCAGAGGATCCAAAGTGGACTCTGCACTGATGACAGTGAGCCTGATGCGGGGCTCGAACTCACCAACCATAGATCATGACCTGAGCCAAAGTCAGACGCTCAACACTGAGCCACCCAGGTGCCCCTGCACCTTGTTTTTTTTTTTTTTTTTAATTTAATATATATTAGAAGTCATTCCATATCAGTACATACAACACTGTGTCATTTGTTTTAATATCCACATAGTATTCTATTATATGGATGTGCCCTAATTCCTTTAACCAGTACCCTTACTGATGGACGTGTAGAATATCATATTTCTAATTTTTCCTACTGGAAACTGCTGCAGTGCGTGCCCTTGTACATATGTCTTTGTCACCATGGTGCTTCTTGTATCAGCCTTTGATAAAAGCCAAGGGAATAAGAATGTAAAGTAATAACAATAATAATAATAACAAATGACTCTGTGAAGTCAAAATGCCACATGTTTTCAGTCTTTTGATCGTCTGGCTTGATCCAGAAGTGTTTAGAGAATTTAGAGTTCTGGAGACTGTAGGTCCAAGCCCTAAAAGAACATGTTGTCTGAAGTTGTTTAAAATAGAAGAAACAAAAGATAGATGACGTTTTGAGAGAGAAGAAAAATTCAGGTTTTTGAAAAATTGTTTCTCTTAGACAATGAAGAGGTTGGGAGTTAATAATTGTATGTGTGTTCCTGCTCATGGCAAAATGAAACTTGAAGCACGAAACGTCTAAGAACAGGGATTTCCTACATGCATAACCTTTGATTTTTGATTCAAACCTTACAGCAGACTGCTTCAGTCACATTGGTTCAGAAGCATGAGTTTTGCTTCCTCACTATCTTGTACTGGATTTCATTTCTGCCAAAGAGCATTTACCTCTCAGTCCTTAAGCCTTGTTTTTCCTTAAGCCTTGAACATATTTCTCCCTTTTCTTTTTTGTGTACTGAATAGAAAAAAAAAAAAAAAACAACAGAGAGTAACTTCATGTAACAACAAATAAAATATTTCTTCTTAAAATGATGTGGAGTCTAGTTGGAATTATGCTATAGGATTTGATGCAAGTCCGTCTATGTTTTGTTAAACGGCTTTATTGATCATGCCCTCCATATTTTTTTAATCAGCTTGAGCAACGGGGTTCAATCTTAGAGCATGCTGGGCAAATTGCCTTGAGGCCAAATTGCTATTGGGACATCAGGTAATTTAAATATATTTCACATCAGCTGGTCCTCCTTTGGGAGAGCACCAGTATGCTATAGCCCCTAGTCATCACAAAGTGCCATCACTGGAGGTTAGGCACTCTGTGTGTGGTATCTGATCATTTATACAATATGTTCAGCATCATATGATCCTCCATTAATAGGTGGATCCTGCTGTTATCCCCATTTTATCGATAAAGAAACCAAGGGACAGGATAAAAGTAACTCCTTCTGTACTGTCCAGCTGAGATCTCATCGAGCTAGAATTTGAACCCATTGTTATAAAAATCTTGCCCAAATTAGAGATGGCCTGAATCTTTAGGTCTTACTTGGATTCTTTGAAGGCTGAAGAAATGTAATCAACTGTAAGAGAAGAGGTTTTATCCCTCCTCCCGTCTAGTTATACCAAGCAGTGTGGATGGTCCCCAGTGCTCACAGCCCTGTGCGCAGAGCAATTTGTTCTACATCTAAGCAGGCCTGGCTCCAGAGTTGGCCCAGCTCTCTGGGTCAGAGGCTGGAGCAAGCCCAATGACACAGGTGACTCTTTCAAGGAAGGAGATGCCCTGACCCTTTTGTTAACTCCCCTGGGACAGAAGTCATCACTTGCAGTGATGTGCAGTCAAACTTGCAGGTCAGTTAGATGGGCAGGCCCCTCACCATGCTCTAATAGAAACAGTCCCCAGAATTTTCCACGGAGAAGTTTTACAAACATTAGCTGTTCCCTCTCTGTGTTCTCCTTTGTTGGAAATGGTTAGAATGCTAGAACCCAGTGTAACAGTAAGTTTCCGGATTTCCCCTTTGTGTCAGGCGGCCGATGCAGCGTCATTAAGTAAATCCTGAGTATTAAGGCGTTTTCAGATCGTAAAGAGGAATTTGACCAAAGGATTCCCAGAAACACAAATCTCATTTGATTCCTAATGCTGTGCTCCTCACCACTGCCATGCTGTGGGCATCTGGTCATTTGCAGTTTGTCCTTTGGGCAGAGTAAACCCTTCTACTGCAGGAAAAATCTCAAAAACTTCATATAAACAGAACAACACCTATGGAGTGCCAGGAACTGCCAGATGCTCCATATCCCCATAAAGACAGATTCCTGGCACCGTTTCACCAAGGACACACTGCCAGCTGCCCAAACTCAAACCAGGATTCAGATGCAGGTCTTGCACACCCTTGCTTCTGTATGTGGTCATTGCCCCTGCTCAGCTGCCTCCCCAAACAAGCAAGATGCAGAAATCAGAGACCAGAGGGAGTCTTGATTGCCAGGTTCAGGTTCCTGCCAAGGCAGGATGTAATTGCAGGGCTAAGGCTAGAGCCTATGATAAGCGGATGCTAAACTTGTTTTTGGCAGAACATCTGGGATGTGTCAGGGTTAGGGCAGAAGTGGGGGAGGAAGGGGCTTAGGTGCAAGGATCCCTTCGTGATCTCTGGTCTCCTCTTGCGTGAGCATGAGGACATTTCCTGAATGCCAGTCCTCAATATTTGAGCGGTTGGCTCAGATATGCTCTGGGTCTTTAAAACGTTCAGGCCCGGAGACATGGTTACAATAGCATGAGCTTTTTTGCTGTATCTGAACTTGGTCTTCATCTCTCTGGGGACCCTGGTTTGAGTTACTTGGATGTGATGTCTTTCATGATGGAACAGCTAACTTGTGAAGAGGCTGCTGACGTTTTTCCTATTGACTATGCTGTTCGCCAATACTGTCCCAGGTTAGAAAGGCATCAAGCACCAGTTGAATGGCTTTATCTTTGTAACTTTAGCCCTGTTTTCTTTCTTTTTTTTTTTTTACAGAAGAGAAATCAATAGATATGTTACTTTTATATAAAATTTCTTTCATTCCTATCATTTCCTTTCTTTTGATTTTCTTATTGTCCGGAAGAATGTTAGGTGAAGATATACTCTTATGTTTACAATTTTTTTCTTTTTTCCCTTGCTTTCTCCCTCTCCCGACCCAGCCACCACCTCTCTTTCTCTCTGTACTTCTTTTTCAAAGATTGAAGGGCTTGATGCTTTGTGGCTACCCGCACAAAGGCAGCTATAAATTTGAGAAACTCCACAATCTGCCATGCTTCATTCTCCTCCTTTGTTTCCCAGAGTGATCATCATCGTTTTCCTCTGGGTAATCGCTAACGGGAGGACTCCAAACTAAAAGAGAGGAACACAGCACAACACTGGGTGGCTTCCTGACACCTATTGTTGGAGCCCAGCTTTGATTTTCCTTTGCTTAGAAGTGTGGGCTAGCCTCTGTTATTTGCTTTTCTCTCCTCTCATCAATCTTGCTTGAGACTCTAGTTTTACTGAAATATGTTGTCATCAAGCCAGCCAGGTGAAAAGGAATCCATTTTCCTGAAATCATTCTTTTGGTGAGAGGCTTTCTGTGTAAAAAGATTGTAGAGTAAATCCTTGCTGCTTTTCAGGGTAACTGGGGGGTGAATGAGGGTGGAGTTTTGGAGAGGAGGAAGGAAAGCTTTCCTTTTTTTACTCTGTTGTTTCCTGGTGAAATGGGGAGACCCTGGGCCCTAGAGCCTTGACCCAGCCCGTTCCAAAGCTGTCATCGAAGGTTCTTGATCTCCTCACTAGAAAGAGTTCAAGCACAAACACAGCACAGCGAACGAGGGACACAAGTGGAAAAGTTTATTAAAGCAAAAGTACACTCTCCAGATGTGAGAGCAGGTGAACTCAAGAAGGAGAGAGAGAGAGAGAGAGAGAGAGAGAGAGAGAGAGAGAGAGAGAGAGATGTGCACCCCGGGGGGTTAGGTTTTTATCTTTCATTGACAGTTGTTAACCAGGGGGTGGAATATTCACTACTTAGGGCAGATATTTCTTGGAAGCAGGGTTTCCCACTTTTTCTTCCTAATTTGGTCAGGGGTTTCCCGTCATGGTATCTGCCATGTTGGGCCTGTCTGGTGTGATCCACCTTCTCATGGAGTGCTGCCAGGACAGGCCTCTCTGACTTTCCCAGTAACTGGCCATGACTTCCTTGTTGCTGGCCTCCAGGCATCAGGTTAAAACCTAACTTAACTGCTTACTCTGACATGATTACAAGGGCAGAACCAAGCATCTTAACGATGGCTCCACCTGTCTTAAAAGTTGGGTAGCTAGCAATTCTTAATTACAGACTTCATGTGGTGGAGAAAACTAGGGCCCATCTCCTCCCCTCAGGGAGCATAAGCTCTAGTATATCCATAAACAGACAAACAAACACAGCTATGAATATGGAAATAAACACGGAAGCCAGCTTAGGGACAGACGCATGCCATGAAGCAAGACGGGTGGAAGGTGGTAACTGTGGGCTGCTTGGGCTAAAGATACCCAAGTCTTTGCTTTTGTACTGAACCAAAATGGTGGGAAAGGGTCAGCCTTGTAAATATCTGGGAGAAAAGCGTTCCAGGAGGGAAGCATCACTGCAAGTGCCTGAGACATGAACAGGCATGTGTTTTGAGAGACAGGAACATGGCAGCTGTTCTGAAAGATAAGAGGGGTCAGTTCATGGTGAACAGAGTGAAAGCATTACTGACAAAGGGAAGGATTGATTCAGGGACC
This sequence comes from Felis catus, assembly GCF_018350175.1. Taxonomy (NCBI): domain Eukaryota; kingdom Metazoa; phylum Chordata; class Mammalia; order Carnivora; family Felidae; genus Felis; species Felis catus. Next base: position 72,629 of record NW_025408503.1, on the reverse strand, counting down.
TAAAGAAAGAAGACTAAAAATAATAGAAGTCCCTGTTTGGCTAGTAGCACTATATGGTGCAGATGTACTTTTTAAATAGCTTTAGTGAGATGTAGGGGCGCCTGGGTGGCTCAGTTGGTTGAGCATCCGACTTCGGCTCAGGTCATGATCTCACAGCTCGTGAGTTGGAGCCCCACGTCGGGCTCTGTGCTGACAGTTCGGAGCCTGGAGCCTGCTTCAGATTCTGTGTCTCCCTCTCTCTCTCTCTCTCTGCCCCTAACCCACTCGCATTCTGTCTCTGTCTTTCTCAAAAATAAATAAACATTAAAAAAAAATTAAATAGCTTTAGTGAGATGTAATTTACATACCAACATCCCATGGAAAATGTTTATACATTTGAAATGTTACCCATTTGATATATGTATGGTGACAGTTCGGTGACACTTAGTATATATACAGAGTTGGGCAACTATTGCCATAATCTTACTTTAGAACATTTTCATCATTCACTAGAAGAAATCTAGTGCCCATAAGCAGTCACTTTCCACACTCTCAACTCCCACTCCAGACCGAGGCAACCACTAACCTACTTTCTGTCTCTGTACTATTCTGTCTCTTGCCTATTCTGGACATGGGATCATACAATCTGTGATCTTTTCTGACCTCCCTAGAATGACGTGTTTGAGGTTTTTCTATGTTGTAAGGCTGTAAGTATTTTATAATATTCCGTTATATGGATATTTTAGATTAGATAACCGTTCTTCAGTTAATAGACATTTGGGCCGTTTCCAGTTTGGGGCTATTACGAATAATGCTGCTGTGAACATTTGTGTACAAGTTTTTGTGTGGACGGATGTTTTCATTTCTCTTGGGTTAAATACCCAGCAGTGGAATTTCTGGGTCATGTGGAGACTCTATGTTTCACATTTTGAAGAACTGCCAAATTGTTTTTCACACTGACCATGCTGTTTCACATTTACACCAGCAATGTGTGAAGGTTACAATTTCTCCATATTCTTGGTAACTCTTATTACTGTCTGTCCTTTTGATTACAGCCACTCTAGTGAGTGTGAGGTAGTATCTCATGATTTGAATTTGCATTTCTCTAATGAGTAATAACGCTGAATGTTTGTTTCATATGCCTATTTATTTGGGGAAATGTCTATTTAAATCCGTTGCCTATATTTTCGTGGGGCTATCTTTTTATTATTATTATTGAGTTATATGATTTCTTTTTACATTCTGGAGGTACGTTCTTTATTAGACATATGATTTGCAAATACTTCTCCCAAGACAGCAGGTTATCTATTCACTTTCTTGATGGTACCCTTTGAGGCACAGAAATTTTTAATTTTAATGTTGTCTGATTTATTGAAATTCCCTTTTTTTGCTTTTGCTTTTGGGGTCATGCCTAAGAAATCTCAAAGGCACTATGATTTACCACTGTATTTTCTTCTAAAAGTTTTAGAGTTTTTATTTTAAATTTAGATCTGTAATGTACTTTTAGTTATTTTTTTGTTTATGCTACAAGGTAGTGACCAAATCCATTATTTTTCATGCAGCTATCCACTTGTCCCAATATCTGTTGAAAATATTATTCTTTCCCTACTGAACCATGTTGGACCCTTTGTAGAAAGTCAATTGACTATGAACATTAGAGTTTGTTTCTAGGCTTTCAGGAGAATGCATTTTTAATGCATGGCATCAAAAATGATGGCATTTTTCTAACATGGGGTGAAGCCTTCAGAAAGCCAAGCTCTGGTGGGGGAGTAAAGCAGCTGGTAACTGTCAGATAAATTCTGGATTGAAGGGGCTTCATTTTCTATGGCTAAAAAATGAATTTATGGATGAAGACTCTGGTATTTCTTACTTACAGTACTGGAAAGAATCTTAAGCAATTCTTAGACCCTTGATAGGACTATATCTTAACCATTCTTGACAGGGCGGTATCTATTCTACAGTTCTTTTTTTTTTCTTTTCTCTTTCCTTTTTAGTCTTAAAATATAAGCTGGGTTGAAGAGATGAGATTTAGAGATTTTAGTACACATGTCAATTGGGTGATACATACAACAATGTGAATAGAATAGAATAGAATAGAATAGAATAGAATAGAATAGAATGTGTAGATATTTGAGATCACTTGATCACACAAATTCAAGGGCAAGGATTTTTCAAGTTAGAAAGGTTTTGAAGTACGCTGGAAGAAACATAGACATTGGGCATTCATCCTCCAAGATTCATGCTCCCCTCTAAAGCCTTTCCCATGGGGAATTTCTTCCTGGACCATTCCCTTGTGGGATAAACACTCCAAAATGCATCAGTGTCCCTGGACTGTCTCCTAAACTCAGGCTCCAAATGTCTTCCTGGATATTTGCACTAGGACACCTACTAATACTGAAGATCCCAAACAGAAGAGTTATCTCTGGCATCTTCTAAGAGGAAACAGTTTATCAGTCTTGTGGATTTATCCATTGCTGCAGGTCTTATCTCATCCATGAGATTTCCATTCCTCTGGCCTCCAGCTGAATCTCCTGACATAGGGCGGTAACTTTCTGATCAGACACTTCCCGTGGAATTTCTTTATCTTCCAGATAGATTGGGTTAATTTTGTTGGAAAACCTCCTTGATTGCCTCAGTCTCTGGGTCCCTAGATCTTCATTGCCGATAGGATAACACCTAAGCTTCATCCCTTAAACTTCAGGGTTTTTGTCCACCTGGTCTTTCGTTTGCTTTCCAAGCCTGATCTCTGACTTCTTCCATACATGAGTTTGTCTTCTCACCAGACAAACCCATTCATTGTTTCCTGGACATGCCTTTACCTTTTTTGCTTTGGGGTTTCATTCACCCTTTGCCCTCCACATAGTATATTTTTTACTCTCTTTTCCTTCTCCTTATAGAAATATCCCCTTTCTTTCAAGACAGTACAAATCCTCTTTCTTCTGGTTAGTTCAGAGTTCAATGATGGGTTCAAATCTCAAGCCTTAATGGCTTAGTTACATGGTGGAGATTGCAAACTGGCAATCCATGGGCTGAATCCAGTTTACAGATGTTTTCTTTCATCCATATGATGTTAATTTTTTTTTTTTTAATTAGTTGCCTGCAGTTAAAAACCTGAGGTTTTACATTTAGGAGAAAACAAACAAACATACAGATTTCCAGCCAACTCGGAAAAATTCTATTCCCACGTGGCAACTATGTATTTGCTCTCTTGAGCTGTCCCATTTAGCCAAGATGTGTGTGTGTGTGTGTGTGTGTGTGTGTGTGTGTGTGTGTGTGTTTATGCCAGCACCACTGCTCTGTATTTGGTTCCAGGCCAAACCTCCTTCACTGAGGTATATCCCCCACCCCAGCCCCTGTGGAAAGTTGACTGGGCACTTAGTCCTGTAAAGCCTTATGTTTCTTCTTTAAAGAAGAAATCTCTCTTCCCTTACTCTTCGCTTTTTGTGTATTTGTCTTGGACCCTCATTAAAATGAAATGCTCATAGCATAGTACCTCCCATGAGATCTTGTCTGTGACAGATACTAAATAAAGGCAGTAAGGTGATTTTTAACCTCTCATTTCTTGCTCAGAATATCCCACCCTTTGCTTAAATGGATTTAGGTAGTATTTTTGAAAGACCTGTACCGCAAGGGTATAGAAGAGGAATCTTAATGAAGAATTAGGACCAAAGAAAAAAAGAGAATGCAATAAACATGGTTGCCATGATTTCATATATAAAGAGAAAACAGAGCTAAAATATATTTTATTTCAAGGAGAACCAAATCTGCAAGCTGAACCCACAAAAGGCTCACTGAGCAGTGTTGTGGTTTCATTATTTATGTGTTGGATGTAACTGGCTTTTATTTTTAAATGCATTTTCTTTCAAATGAAATAATTTCAGGGCTCACAATAAGGTCATCATAATGGAAATTAAGTCTTCCATTTTATTTCAGTTGATTTTAAAAATAACTCTACAGATCCACAGTTGGCTAACATTTATTGCTTTTATTTTTAGGAGTTGGCAAAGCAATCCTCTATTTTTCCACCAACAGTTTCCAGGTTTTCTTGTCTTCTCCTCCTCATGAAGCTTACCAGCATGAAATGCAGGGCAGTGCCCCTTTGGTGAGCCGTTCCCAAGACGGTCTCATATTTTTCAGTGTTTTATCATTAATGTGAGGTGAGGCAGTTCTACAATCCATTTGAGGCTTTCCATTAGTCCAGCACAGATACTTGGCAGACTTTCCTTCTACTGTGGAGTCCACAATATCCTCTTAGACTAAAGATTTTAAGAGGAAATCTCTTTAGGGCTCTCAATCCTTATAATCATGACTGTCATTAATGGAAGCACTTCGTAAGGGAAAATGTTGCCCTGAAGAAAAGAAGCTCTTAAGACTCGAAGCTCTGACAGAGGTCTCAGAATACCGTGGTGCTCTTTCCCACCCAGAATATTTGACTGTTCCTCCCACATTGACGTGGATTAAGAACATGGGATCTCTTTTGACCCAGGAACCTCACAATCCTACATGCTTAGTCACTAAAAGGGTACGTCCTGTATGTTTGCTACATCTGGTACTACCACTCATGAACTTTTTTTTTTTTTTTAATTTTTTTAACATTTATTTTATTTTTGAGACAGAGAGAGACAGAGCATGAACGGGGGAGGGGCAGAGAGAGAGGGAGACACAGAATCTGAAGCAGGCTCCAGGCTCTGAGCTGTCAGCCCAGAGCCCGACGCGGGGCTCGAACTCACGGACCGTGAGATCGTGACCTGAGCCGAAGTCAGCCGCTCAACCAACTGAGCCACCCAGGCGCCCCATGAACTTTTTCTTTTGCTGCCTTTTTTAAACTCAAAAAGAATTTCTAAGATGACTTTACATAAGTACTATAAAAGGACTACCAATACTCATACCCTACAATTGAACATTACTAGAATATTAACGGCAATGAAAACACATCAGTATTATTCAATTCTGTCTCAGTCCTCCTGCCCACCAGAGGGCTCTCCTTTCACTCTGTACCACAGGGGATAGACTGGTTTTCGAGAGGGACTCAACACATAATAGCACCAAATGGAGACTGCCTGAGGGCTATTCAGAGGGGTTAAAAGACGATCACAAAAGAATACATTTGTTTTTTCTAAATGTTATTTATTTATTTGAGGGGGGGAGGGGCAGAGGGAGAGAGAAGACAGAGAACCCCAAGCAGGCTCCATGCTGTCAATGCAGAGCCCAATGCAGGGCTGGATCTCAAAACCATGAGATCATGACCGGAGCCGAAATCAAGAGGCAGATACTTAACTGACCGAGCCACCCAGGTGTCCCCAAAAGGATAACTTTTTACCCTGGGATGCAGTGTTGTTTAGGGGCCCCTCTGGGGTTCCCATGACGTCATCTCAAGCAGTGACAAAGCCCCACACTTGAGCAGTCCCTGAACTGATTTCGCTGTTCCTGCCACCGCTAAAATATCTCAGAAAACGTTGGTGAAAGCTTTTATCCTTGAGTTAGATGAAAATTGCTTTCAGTGAGCTTCCAAAAACAAAAAAAACAAAACAAAACAAAACAAAACAAAACAAAACAAAAAACAAAAACGCCACTGTGAAATGCTTGCATGGAATTTCTTCTTTAAAGAAAGATGTTACAGCAGTGCCCCAGAACAGACTGGTTTAATTTTCCTGCCTCCTTCCTTCATTTTTCCCCTTCCTACTTCCTTCCCTTTTTCGCCCTGTCCTTTCTTTCTCCCTTGTCTTTTCTCCCCTTTCCTGCTTCTCCTCCTCCTTCTCACTCCTTGTTAGTCATGTTCCCAGAACACACACCTGTCTGTGGGAGTGTGTTTTTGATCATTAAGCACAGGAGCAGACACACTTCACGTATCTCCAGGGTATGACCTTTAATTCCCAGTTTACCTAATTCTGTGATATTCTTAGGGCTGCAGAAAAGCTCTTAGCAACAGTGTTTAGGGTATTTGTCAAGTGCTGTATCTCACTGCAGCTTTTGCTCATCTCATCTTCTAAGAAAGCAAACTGAAGTGTAAGGAATTGAACTTGGGCATTGAACTACAGGTTCGTGTGGCTATGTTGGCATGAGCAAAGCCAATATATGCATGCTCAGTGATTTCTGAACCCCATGTGGTGTTTTTCCCCTAAACAGAATTTCAGCTTTTATTTTTTTTATTATTTTTTTTAATGTTTATTTATTTTTAAGAAACAGTGTGAGCTGGGGACCGGCACAGAGAGAGGGGGACAGAAACGGGGATCTGAAGCAGGCTCTGTGTTGACAGCTGCGAGCTCGATGCGGGGCTGGAACCCACGATCTCACGTGAGATCATGATTTGAGCCAAAGTCAGACGCTCAACTGACCGAGTCACCCAGGCCCCCCCAGAATTTCAGCTTTTAAAAGAATTTGTTTCATTTATTCAATCAGTTGTGTCTTTGGCATTATTTTAGAGAAGCAGTTTGCATAAAAATCTAGTCAACATTTGTTGGATTTTCTACTCAGCTCTACTTCAGTCTCCTTCTTTTGGGAATCGCCTAGCCAAGCTCTATTTCCCTAGTTGCTGTAGGAGCAACCACTGTATACAGCTCCCTATTTGCTGTAGGAGCAACCACTGTATACAGCAGGACCCTGTCTCTTTTGACCCTTGGTTTGTCCAGGCACCTGACTCTAGGGAGACCAACTGGAGGTCTTCCTGGGATCCTTGAACTTGGTACCCTGAAGGTTGAGGTTTTTCTCTTTCCAAGGACTGAAGTTATAAAAGGTGAAGCTTGGGAACCCTTGTGTTGTTTGATATGATATAGCCCTGTAAATTTATTTTTCTTTCTTATGATTCTCTTAACATTTTCTTTTCTGTAGCTTACTTCATTATAAGAATATAGTATGTAATACATATAACATGGAAAATACATATTACTCACCTGCTTTTATATTATCAGAAAGTCTGCTCAACAGTAGGCTACTAGTAGTTAAGTTTTGGGAGAGTCTAAAGTTATCTGTGGATTTTCAAACGTGTGAGGTGGGATTGGCGCCCCTAACCCTGCGTTGTTCAACAGTCAACTGTAATAGTCTCGCCCCATATTACAGATTAGGAAGCTGAGTCCCTGAGAAGTTAGGCAATGTTCTCAGAATCACCCAGTTAGTAAAGGGAAGAACTGGGATTTGAACCTACGATGGTCCAGCTTATTCGTTTTCCCAATTTCACCATTATAACCTCCCTAGTGACATTTCTTTGATTTTCTCTTATTTGTGTTAGTTGCTTTTTGTTGTAAAGGATGGACTGAAGATCGACTAAAATGACTGGCAGTCTCTTTGAGGATTTATAAAGATGGAAGGAACCAGCCAGGGCGCCTGGGTGGCTCAGTCAGTTAAGAGTCCGACTTCAGCTCAGGTCATGAGCTCACCGTTTGTGAGTTTGAGACCCTGCATCGGGCTCCGTGCCGACAGCTCAGAGCTTGGAGCCTGCTTCAGATTCTGTGTCTCCCTCTGTCTCTGCCCCTCCCCTGCTCTCACTCTGTCTCTGTCTCTCAAAAATAAATAAACATAAAAAAAAAATTTTCCTTCCTGGATGGAAGGAACCTTCCAGATTAAGTTCTCCAAACCCTAACTTATTTTATGGATCAGGAGCTATAGCCTAAGAAGAAAGGGTACATGCCCAAGGTCACCCAGCTGTTCTAAGGCAGTCCTGTAACTTGAATTTATCTTCTAGCACCCAGATGTTTGCTCTTTCATTCAAACACATTCTTTTGGTCTAAACTTAAAAGCCACTTTCTTCACAAAACCTTTCTAATCCTTAGACTGGATGAATTGCTTCTGCTATGGGATTTCCTACAACCCCCTCTTTCTCCATTCATAGCATACCATTCCTGGCTCATGTGCTTCTTAAACAACCCATCTGCCCCATGAGATAGTAGCCTCTGTGAAGGCAAGAACCCTCTGTGTCTTGTTCACTGTGGCCTCTTCAGTGGCATATGCTTAATGTGCCAAAATGACAAATCACTGCATAAAAAAAAAATAGCACATGAGACCTGCAGCAGTGTTCTGGTGTTGAAGACAACGGAACTATATGGTATTAGAATATATCTTCCAGTTGTAAATCTTTGGTTTTTGCTATGTCGAACATTTGCCGTTGTGATCACATGTGTAGCATTTACACTTGTAGCTTTGGCGTCAGAAACACTGAGATGACTTACCAGGAACCGTGTTTCTTTCTTCCTTTCATATTAACTTCGGTTTGCTGGTTCAGGGTTCTGTCACATGTACGTAGTAGTCCCTAGCAGGTACATGAGCCAAGACCACCCTAAACATGAGAAAGCGAGAGGAGAGAAGGTAATTCCGACCATTATATAAATTACCGGTGGTCTTTAGCATTTGCGTATTGGAAGAAGACTGGAGTGACCCAAGTGAAAGGTTGGAAACAAAGAAGAGAAGTTATATGGCAGGTTGGGAAAAGCCTAGGGAGAGAAGCTGGCCTAAGGGCTCAGGCTTGAAAGATCAATAATATTTTGCTGTGGGTGTCAATGGAAAGAGCAGCCTTCTCTTTGTTGAATTGAATAGGTTTTCTCCCTTTTGACTAAACCTTGTGTTGGATAACTCCTTCAAATCTCTTGCCTAGAGTTCATCTTCTTTTTCCCCTAAATTTTCATGTCACGATCAGCAGTATCAAATTTTCATAAATTACACAGGTTTTCAAACTCATTATTAAAAAATACTCCACATGCCCGTGCAGCTGGATTACAGACCATCAGTTGAGTTTCCAACAGACACAAAAACAGAAGAGTTTTGGAGAAATGGAAATATATGTACTGAGGTGACTCTAGAGAAAAAGACAGATATGGCTGGGGAGGCAAATTAGGGTCACATGCAAGATGCCTCTGAAAGCCATACCAGGTGTGGGGTTTGCAAGAGATTATCATATTTCAATCCCTCCAAGTTCAGAAGGAGGAGTGAGGTGGGGATCAAGATACGAGCTTTACTGACAATGAAGCCACATTGTAGACATGAACCAAAATGGTCTACATTATATTCCATCCCCATACCTGGGCTTTGGAGCCCAAATTTGGGAAGAGTTGAGGTGGTATAGTGGACTCTTTACCCACTAGTCCGATTGAAGATTGGAACTTGCCTCACCCCTGTCAAGTCCAAGAGTAGGACAGGGAGGGAGAATATGCACACTTGTTGTCAGTATGCAGCTTAGGAGTGGAAAAGGTGAAAGAGAGCTGAGGCTGTATATTAGTGGTTGGTCTTCTCCCATTCTTACTAGGTAAATTACTCCTGGAGAGAGAGAGTCCCAAGGTTTTTCCTCCAGCCTTCGTCTCTTTTAGGGAGCATCCTTTCTCCTTTACTTAGAACCGTAAGCAATGGTGTTCGTGAGAACAATCCCTCAATAAAGAAGTCAGATCCCAAATTGCTCTCATTTTTAAGATAATGTATGCAAAGGACATTAGCCACGAATACAGTTTCCCAAAGACTCCCTTCAAGGCTTGAAAATGGGAATACAGCCACGAACGAGTATGGGCAAAACTTGCAGTCCATTTGGCGCTCTCTATTCCTGATGTGTCCGGTCTGGTAATGCAGTGGCCATCTGACCCATGGCAAGTTCCTGGTAGACATCATCTTAAAACTTGGCTGGTAATTTGAGGTAGAATTTTCAAAATAATGTCTACCTATACAAATCTTTTTCCAAGGAATAGCGTCATTTGAAATGAAAAGCCAAACCAAACGATTTAGTATTTCTTACAAGCTCTTTAGGAGCATGCTGGAGAAAGAGACACATCTTGGCAAAACAATAGCCTCCCCTACTAATGTAAATATGATTTCCGTAATGAGCCGCGTGGTGGTGCCTTCCTGATGTAATTGCAAGAAGCCTCTTTGGCCGTGTGGAGAAATTTTATTTGCTACCACAAATGATAAACTTGTTTTCTGCAAAAGTAACTTCTTTGGGGAATACACATCAGAAATATTCCCATCATTTGGAGTCTTTAATGTGTTTTGCAGCTGAGCGTCTTGGGGTATATTTCAGCAAACCTCTGAACAAGATTTTCTGATTCCATCCCACAGAGAGCTGTGCTGCACTGCTATTAATCTGAAACATTTGCTGCATCACAGCAATTTGGTGAAATTATAATTGAAACATGGTGCTTGACCCGGAGGGGACCATGGAGAAAGGGATTTGCTTTGGTGGCTTCTCATGCATCATTTAAAGCCTGCTGCCCCGGAATCAAAGTCTCGCTTATATCTTAACTATATGAACGCTTTATTGACAGCTGCTGCAGCCCGGCTGCAGAATACTGTGCTTCTTGCCAGCCCTGTCATTTTGTTTGGTTTGTCTGTCTTTACTTTTCCATAAATTGGATTACTCTGATTAATAACAAGATTGTGAAATAAGAGCTTGTTATGGGATTCTGGTGACTATCAAGCAGAATATAATTAAACCACAGTTATGCAGTCTAATTGAGGAAAAGACATTTGGAATTAAGGGAAGTTGGCAATGTTTAGTTATTAATTTCATGTGTACAAGGTAATACACTGGACCGGCATAGGATTACTGATTGTTGGAATCCTTCTGAGCTCAACCTAAAAAGAAGAAATGAAAGGGAGGAAGTAAATAGATTCTGTTATGTCATTGGGGGAGTGATCAAGAACGTGTCTTTTAAATCCTGTTTACATTCTGAAGTCGTTTTAATTAAAAATTGTCAGTTGAACCAAATCAATTAACCCTCCCTGTTTCTGTAACAGAGGCTGCTGGCTGTGCCCCAGTAATTCCTTTTCCTTTTTTTTTTTTTTTAAGTAGTAATAGAACTGGACATATGGCCACTCAGAATCCTGTCTACATTTCTCAGCCTTCCATGCAGCTGGTTGTTGCCATGTGACTATGTTCTGGCCAGTGAGATGTGACATGTGCGATTCATTTGGGGGTTGTATCTTTAAAGGCGTCGAGTGTCTGTATCATCTCTGCCTTCTTCACAGTGGCTGGTGGCCGTCTTTTCCTGAGCAGCTGGCTGAGATGAGATGGAAGCTGTGGGCTAGGGATGGCAGAAAAAACGTGGTTCTGATGACTGTAGGGCCACCTTAGCCGGGACCACCTACGCAAATTCATCTATGAGGAAGACATCAAGAAAGAAATCAACTTCTTTCTGGATTAAGCCAATCTCTTTTAGATTCCCTTTGCCACACCATCCTAAACTGATACCTTCCTCGGCCTTCAGAACCCAGACTGTGTAGGTCATAGGTCTGTATCGATGGAAAGTTAAGTGCTTCCAGCAGCAAATAGGAGCAACCTGGGCACACATGGGCTTAAACGGTGAAACAAATTTGTAACTCTCAGAACATCAAGTTCAGAGGTAGGGCACAGTTTTTGTGTTGCATATTTAGCAGCTCAATAATATCATTAAGGCGTCAATGTGCTTCTTCCTGTCCTCTGCCATACCGGATATGAGCTTACTCTTCAAGCCAGTAGCAGATAGGAGTGTTCCAGATCTGAGCATCATGTCCAGACAGGACAACATTCATAGGGAAAGGAAAGACCATTTTTTAGGAGCTGCCTTGGGAGGGCCTAAAATTTCCCAGACATATCTTGCTTCCCCAGCAGTCTTCCCTTCATGTTTCAGTAGCAAATTTTGACTCACATTCCTGACCCGGGAACTGACAAGGAAAATGAAATTATCCCTAAGGCAAACGGGTGCACCACAGGGGCTTGAGTAAGGCCTGTATCTCTAGCTGTGTAGAGGAAGGGGTTGAGAAAAAAAAGAACAAACCTTGGAGGTTACGATTGAGGAAATGGATGATGGGCAGGCCACCAACAGTGTGCACTACAAAAGGAAACATTATAAAAGGATCTGGAAAAAAGTATGAACGAAAAGGTTTATACCGGAAATTTGCCGCAAAATAAGATGGGAAAGGGGATGTGGTTGGAGTACAGACAAAACAAGGCTATCCATGAGTCAATAATTGTTGAAGTTCATGGGGGTTCGTTATACGTTCTTCGCTGCTTTTGCATCTATTCGAAATTACCTATAGTTAAAAAAAAAAAAAAAAGACTTTAAAACAAAAAATCCAAGCAAAGCAAGAAAAGAAAGAGCAGCATGAGAAATTTTACCTATTTTCATATTAGCAATAATGGGATCTAACATTTAAGTGTTTGCTCTTTGACAGACGCTCTAGTAATCAGCATAGAATGGCATAGGCTAGGAAGGTAACTTATTTACTGGTGTGGCTGGCACTTGCAGAAACAACTTCAGGCCTTGGTAAGTGCATCCTTTGGTTGTACTTCTTCCGCCTGTGGGCTCTCTTTGTGCTGTGGTCCCATTTTGTCAGCATCCCTCCCTTATCTGCGAGTGATACGTCCCAGGATCTCTAGTGGGACAGTAGCAAACGCGTCATCCTCTATGTTTTTTTTAGTACATCCCTCACTAGGATAAACTTTAATGTACAAATTAGACATAGTAAGGGACTAACAGCAGCAATGATAAAATAGAACGACTATAAAAATATACTCTAAAAAAGGTTATGGGAATGTGGTCATTCTCCCAAAACATTTTATTGTACTATACTCGCTCTCCTGGTGATGGCGGGAGTTGGTAAGATGCCTACACAATGAGATCAGGTGTGAGTGAGTGACGGAGGCACTACCCTAACCCTAACTTCTAACCCTAACCCCTAACCCCTAACCCCTAACCCCTAACCCTTACCTTAACCCTAACCCCGTAGGTTTTGGTTAGTGTTGACTTTCTGACAATATGTCAAGAAGATCATCCACTTCAGGACCAAGGCTGAGTGCAGGTAACTGAAACCTCAGAAAGCAAATGCGGATGATGGGGGACTTCAGTAGTGGCAGCAGAAAGTCCCACGCTGGGATCCCATTGACACAGTGTGAATCCCATACCCATGTCTAAGCCAGTCATGGCCAGGAGAGTGTGGTGCTCTGAGAGACCAGTCATATTCTCCCCCTGGAGCTGAGAGTAGTCTCATTCCAGCTCAAACGCCATCGACTGGGAGAGACTAATTTCCTGTAAAGAACATCAGGACAGCATGGATACTGGGCAGGCGAAAATACCAGGTGGCCATTGTGCTTATATTATTGTTTTTATTCCTACTGAAACCCCTGGGCACCTACTGTGATTACCCCCATTTTACGGAAGAAAACCCTGAGGCTTAAGAAGTCAAGTGACTTGCCCACGACCACATTTTTAATGATAAAACTGGGAGTCAAAGAATGAGAGTTTGATTTAGGGACCACGTGCCCTACTGTTTACAGTGAACGTCTGGCTATAGGTTTCCAAAGTCAACTGGCAAACAGTGAGATCTCATTAGTGAGGATGGTGCAGCATAGTGGTTCCAAGCATGGGTTCTGGAGTTAGATGGATTTGGGTCCAGACCACGATGCTCGCCACTCAGGTGCTGGGTCTCTTAATTAGTGCTCAAGGTAGTATTAGTCTCGTGCCAGAGATGGGGCAAGTTGAGATCAGACGTCCTATGTGACTTGCCACGATGCAGAGCCAGGGCTCTAGTCCCTGTCTCACTGGCCCCAAAGCCCAGAATCTGCCCCACCAGCGTGATTCACACTGCCTCCACGACTGCAGGGGAGAGGGGTGAAGGCCAGTAAGGCACGTTCTAGGTCCTTAACTTTCACTTTTCCCGGGAAGTAGCAATTTAAAAACCTCTTTTCGAGCCTGGAATTCTACATCAGGTTTTGCTTTTTAACAGAGTTCTCTGCCTTTCAGTTTATTCGTTTTAACTTTGAATTATAGAAACGCCCAAATACAAAATCCATATATCTTCATCTGTGTACAACAACAAAACCCATATACAAAAGACAAAATATATATGATGGGCATCCCTGTACCCAGTCACCCAGCTCCAACTTTATCTCATGATCAACTGTGCTGTCTCAGTATTTCCATTCCCCCCTCATTGTTATTTTGAAGCAAACCTCAGATAGAAGGTCATTTATTTTGTAAATATTTTAGTGAGTATCTCTAGAGGGTAAGGTCTCTTCTTCCACAATGCCAATGTCACCTCTTTAAGTTAAAAATAATTTCTTAATGGTGTCATACATCCAATCAATGTTTCCCTTTATGTTTGCCTCATGGATGATATATAATTTTTTTGTGGATTGTTTGAATCCAGATCCAAGTAGCATCAGTCCATTGAGATTGGTTATGTCTGTAGGGCCTTCTTTTTTTTTTTTTAATTTTTTAAAATTTTACATTTATTGATTTTTGAGAGACAGAGTGAGACAGAGCACGAGCAGGGGAGGGGCAGAGAGAGAAAGGGACACAGAATCTGAAGCTGCCTCCAGGCTCTCAGCTGTCAGCACAGAGCCTGATGCAGGGCTCGAATCCACGAACCGTGAGATCATGACCTGAGCTGAAGTCAGATGCTCAATCGACTAAGCCACCCAGGCGCCCCGGGCCTTCTTTAATCTGTCAGTTTCCCCTCTATGTCTTTTGTTTTCCCCTTGCAATTTATATGTTGAAGAAAGTGAGTTATTTGACCTGTAGAGTTGCTCACTGTCTGGATTTTGCTGATATCATCACTGTAGTATAATTCACTGGGTTCTTCTGTTAATTGGTCATTGGTTATTGGATGTAGGGGTTTGATCAGATTCTGGCTCAATTTTGGTTTTTCAAGAGGAATTTATAGATACAATCTTGTTCCCTCAGAAGCCTCATGGTATGGGAGGGATCACTCTGTAATGTTGAAAGACATCAGAATAATGGTTGCATAGGAGTAAGAAGAATGGAATGACCAGGAAGGGGCCAGAGGAACTTTCTGGGCTGATGGACATGTTCTAGATCTGGATGCAGGTGTGGGCTACTTAGATGTTTGTGTTTATCAAAACTTACTGCAGGTAGATTGTGCTCAGTTACAAAGTAAAAGCTTAGGTGCTGACACTTTATTGGAGAGTTCAATCCCAGGGACCAGGGGTGAGGCAGGGAAGGAGAGAAGGTGAATACAAACAAGCCGGCCATGGCTTTGTGACAAGCTGATCACTTGATCTCACAGGGATGTCCTTGAAGAAGAAATTACCATGCCTCAGAATAGTACAGGTGGAGGGAGGAAGTAGACTTTGCCTGACAGTACCCTGAGAGGCCAAGGGGGATCCATGGTCATGAGTACCTCAGCCTGTGGCTGTGACAGAGGCAACAGCACCTCGCTCTGCGGAAACTTTGTGAGCCATTGCAAGGGCCACTCAGACCAGATACAAGACCCCTGGGTAGATATTGGGTGATGCATAATTGACTCAGGGGTAGACACACAGAGGTCTTTTGCTATGGTTAAGGGTCAAACCCTCCAGAGCCAGATTGCATGGGTCAAGATTCTGTCTCTGACATCTACCAGTTAGGTTGCTTTGGGCACGTGACCTAATGTCTCTAAGCTTCAGTGTCCTGGTAGCAGATGCCATTGGTGCTCCGGGGCACACACACTGACAAAGCTCTTTGTGTCTTTCATCTGAGGAAAGTCATTCTCTAGTCATAGGAATGTGCTCCTGTAACTGTGGACAGGGCACATATGCAGGAGGGAAAGTGAATATCTCCAGGCATGACCCTCAACCAACACGGGATGGGAGCTACGAGATAAAACTGCTGCTTCCTTGTTCCATTGAGGGAGAAGTCGGAGGCATGCTCACAGAGCCTCTCAGAAAGTTCCCAGAGATTTTGAGCCCTGCTTATTCACAGCCATGACCAACTCGAAATGCTCTGTGTACTGGCTTCCTTCCTTTTCCTGCCTCGCTCCCTCACTCCCCTCTCTGTGCTTCTGGGAACATGTTCCCCCCCCCCAAAAGTACTTATCCCCGCTTCCTTGTCTCGGGGTCTGCTTTTGGAAAAACCCAACCTCAGATCATCAACCATCAGCAAAATATTGTAGTGATCAATTGGGATAATATAGATAAAGCCCTCAGAGCAGTGTTTGCTTCTTAGTAACCATAAAATAAATGGAGCAATTATTCTGACTATTTTCCTTCAAGGTCACCACCAAGGATGACCGTTCAATTTATCATCCAGTTGAGACATGTTAGAGATGAAAATGAGTGCTATGTGAGTAAGAAACAACAGGTGGAAACTGACACTATCCCTAGAAAACCAGAAGGTATTGTCATGCGACAGCCATGACCTCAGCAGACAGGAATTCTCTATACAAAGGAATTATAGCGCAAACACTATAAACGCTTCTCAACTGAATTGTTTCATAATTTCACATTATTATGTATTATCCTTTTTTTTTTTTTTTTTTCAACGTTTATTTATTTTTGGGACAGAGAGAGACAGAGCATGAACGGGGGAGGGGCAGAGAGAGAGGGAGACACAGAATCGGAAACAGGCTCCAGGCTCTGAGCCATCAGCCCAGAGCCCAACGGGGGGCTCGAACTCACGGACCGCGAGATCGTGACCTGGCTGAAGTCGGACGCTCAACCGACTGCGCCACCCAGGCGCCCCATGTATTATCCTTTCTTAAAGTGAAGGCTCACCTGTATTGTATCACTTTAGTGCCCAGAAGAGATAATACTAAATTTCTTATTTGCAAGTTAGCAGTAGAATTGTCCCTTACAAAGAACTGACAAGGGGTGTCATGCACAGGAAGAAGTGCTTTAAGATCTAAACACGATGAAAAGAACTGTTCAATCTTCTCCTAGAAGAGAATTGAATTTTGAAAGAGTAAAAACTTCATATGTAGGAGGCTAATACCCAAATGTGATGCGCTTGAAGGAATATTAAAATTACTGTCTAAATAGTGTTGACTGAGAATAGCTACTTCTCACGGTGAGTTAAGAAATGTAGAATCACAGCCCCCAGTAGGAGCTGGAAGGGGCCTTGTTGCCATCTAATCTGATGGTTCCCTTCCAGGTCATTGGGAAGAGCTTTTGTAAATATGCAGAGAGTTGGTTCTTACCCTACGGAGGCCACACGTGGCCTACAGCGGGAGTCCTCAAACCGTGGCCCCCAGGCAAGCTGGCCACATCCAGCCATGCTCATTTGCATATACATCGTGTATGGCCACTTTGACTACACAATGGGGGAACTGAGTATGAGCAGTTGGAACAGAGATCATATACAGCCTGCACAGGCTAAGATATTTGTTCTCTGGCCCTTTATAGAAAAAGTTGGTTGACTGCTGGCCTAGAGGATTTAGCTTTCCAGAAGATTCTGGTGTACAACCAGGGTTAGGAATTACTGATGACAATTTGTGTCCTTCATTTATAGAAACAGTAAGCTGCAAGGCCCAGAGAGGTGAAGTGACCTGCCCAAGGTTGCAAAGCCAAGACAAGACTGAGAAGCTTCTTACTGTTTAAGCCCCATTTTCCTAGCACAGAACCCTCTGTCTCTAATGATAATCCCAGCTTCTGTTAAAATTCAGCCTCTTCACTTGACCACTGTGGAGCTCAGCTGACAACAGTTTCCTGGCCGACAACATTTGATGATGAATAATACAGTGAATTGGCTCGTCATCTGGCATCGTAACTTTCCCTCATGCCAGAATGCTTTCCTTTGTCACTGGTACCATCTGGATAGAAAACTGTATGGAGTTTCCAACAAATGGCATTTGACAGACATGTGCCTGCCTTGGAAATCTCTGAAGTGAAAGTCTTGTCTAGCGTGACAGGGTCATATGTCCCGAAAGAGAATCATTTATTCATTCGTTCAAGCAATCAACAAAGCATTTACTGGGCACAATGCCGGGCACAGGGAATTTAGTGTCAGTCTCCATGGATCCTATAATTTGATGAAGGAGGCAAACAAACAAACAATAATAGACAACTCATTAACTAAATAGATAAGTATGTAGATAGAAATTGATGACCGCGATCTCTGTGTTGTAGATGAGACACACTACAATAGTAACAAAAAAAAAAAAAAAAAAAGGCAACAATTATAGTGCTTATTCAGCTCCAGGCACTCCTACCTGGTTTGTATGTAATGATTCATTTCATGTTCACAAAAGTCCTGTGGTGGTAGCTGCTGTAATGTCCCCCGTTGTACAGAAGGGGAAACTGAGGCACGCATTGGTTAACTGGCTTATCCAAGATCTTATAGCTAAGAAATGGTGAAGCCAGGATGTAACTATAGACAGTCTAGCTCAAGAGTCCCTAACTACTATGTTCTGTGCCCCCCAGTAGAGGGATGCAGACCTAAGAAAGCGCCTTTTAAGCTGATCTGGTGTCGGGGCACCTGGGTGGCTCAGGCGGTTGAGTGTCCGACTTCGGCTCAGGTCACGATCTCGTGGTCTGTGAGTTCGAGCCCCGTGTCGGGCTCTGTGCTGACAGCTCAGAGCCTGGGGCCTGCTTCGGATTCTGTGTCTCCCTCTCTCTCTGCCCCTCCCCCGTTCGTGCTCTGTCTCTCTCTCTCTGTCAAAAATAAATGAACATTAAAAAAAAAGGCTGCTTTAAGCTGATCTGGTGTCTTTGGCAATGCTGGGCGCATAGATAGTGAACGTATGAATGAATTAATTAGTGAAGGTATAAATATATCTGTATACATATATATGTATGTTCATAAGAATTATGTCTGGCATAAAATGAACTGTTTTGAGACCTGCATTACCCGTGCTCATTTTCTTCCTTTCGGAGTGTTTGAGCTATTACCAACTATTTCAGCCAAAACACTCCTGCACTCTCATATGAAAGGTGAAATGCAATAATTAGATAGAGCTCATTAAATCAGTTAAACTATTCTGAAGTAGGAACCAGAGAACCATAATTTAATAAAACGTTTGAAGTATTAGTATGCAGTGAGAATAATAAAAATAAGAAGTCAAACTTACAAGATTGCTACAAGAAAAAAAGGCGATCAATCATAAACAGAAGCCCTGAAACTGTATTTATTGCCTTTCCTTTGCATACACAGCATTGTGCAAAAGTGCACGCATTTGGGAGGAATTGAGCTGATTCAGATTCTCGGGGAGTGCGCATGCCCTCAAGGTTTCTAAGGTTCTGAGTCTCTGAGGCTACTTTGGGGGAACCAACAGGCGGGCACTCTTTAAACCAATTTCAAGTGGCATCCTTGTGAAACCAAAGCTGTGGGTCTTTGAAGCAAGTTAGAGTGCTTTTGCCACCGAGTGGAAGAGCCACACTGTCCTGGTTAACAAGAACAGATTCTATCAGCCTCTGATAGCAAGGATGTTTCTCGGAGCCATGTTTAAATCTTTATGGCCAGCTTTGGTCTTCTCAGTAATCAACACCCTGAAGGTGTCCAAGCACCTGCTCGCTTCTGGGGATATTTAAGTCATGTGAGATGAAAGGAGAGAGTGTTTGCTGAACAGGTATTTTTTGAAATCTTCAAACCTTTACCGTGGTTTGCCAGCCGAACACATCTCCACCTTCCTTGTTCTGTCTTCGCAAACAGCGAGGATCAAAGCCTTTTCCCTCTCTTTGTCTAACTCCACTGTTAGGGCCCCGTTTACATGGTGTCCTCTCAAAAACCTCATGCTGAATCATCTCAGACTAGGTTAGTGAAGGCCTGCAGAATATGCCACCCCAAAATATGCTGCTTTGGTATATTAATTATTTTTGAGCTGTAGATAATTGTGAGGCAGTGGATACAGGGAGAGGCTTTCTCTGAACTGCCCTTACCTGCCTTAAGACAAGTTCTCTTGAAAATTCCAGCTGGCATAGGTGCTTCCCTGGGAGTTTCACCAACCAGGGAAGATGGTCTTCACCACTGCAGAGAATGCAGAGGAGACTGGAGGTCAACACCACACCCATATAGACTTTGTCACAAACTCTCATACTTCCTCATGAGACTACCTCATACCTTCTAAGCACCCATTCATGTTTCCTACAAATTATTTGCTGTTCCTGGAGGAGCCTCCATGCTCCGCCCCTTTCCCTACTAAGATGATATTTAAGCCTGAATTCTAAGCTACTTCTTTGAGTGACTCGTTTTTCCCTGGGTACCTCCCATGTTTGCATGCAGTATACCTGTTACTAAATTCTGCTGGTTTTCCTCCTGTTAATCTTTCATTACAGGGGTCTCTGCTAAAAATTCAGAAAGGGGAAGATTATTTTTCCTCCCCAACATTAATCTTTCTTATATTTTCCTATACTCTCATAGTATAGTGGGCTTGGTGACTGTTGAGCGTCTTGTGTCTTCCACGGGTATAGGCTGTGTTTCTGTAGTTCATTTTGCACCTAGCGTGTGTGTGGCCCAATGTAGAAGCCTACTAAATAGATGTACGATGAGGGAATGTATTCTAGAAACGGATGAACTCTGTTTCACACCATCTTTGAGAGCTTTCTGGGGCTCTGTGGTATAATTCTTTTTATTGGCTTTATATTTGCTTATGAGCTCTCTTAGTTTGAGTTCCTCTGAAGCAGAATCTGAAACAAGACTTTGGGTGCAGGAAGTTAATTTGGGAGGAGATTTCCAGGAAGAGGGAGAGAAGGAAGAGGGGAAGAAGGGAAGGAGAAAGAGCCAAGAAAGATGGCCTCTCTGGGCAACTGGTGTTCACCTCTGCCGGGATGCTGGGACCCAGAAACTGGGGCATTTATCCACTGATCCCTCACTGTTGAAGGTTGTCCCCAGGGGCGTTACCTTCTGCTACCTACTTTGGAGGCAGAAAAGCAGAGAGGTATGCATTTGATGAATGAAGCGGGAGCTGTCAGCATTACCAGAAATGTCCATCTTGGCTAAGACTAAAACCAGGGCAATGTGATCGAGGTGGGAGACACTACAAGTGTTCGACTACTAAGTCAGAAAACCTCTTCCCTGAACACATTTTGTAATCTAGATAGAAATGGTGCACTGTGCTTTGGAAGGAATGAAGTGGATTATTGAAAAAAAAATTAATGTAAAGAGAAACTATCTAGGTCACAGTGGGGACCAACATTAATACTTTTTTAAGAAACGTGGCCCTGGGTACTACCCTCTCCGCCTTGGCCATGTTTTGGTTTTACTGGAATGCGGTAATAATAGGGAGTGTGCTGAAAGGGGTGCACCCTGTGACACCAAGAAGATGTCCCCTTGCCTGGTGAAGCCTGGGAAACAGGCTGCTGCTATTTATGTAGACTGGAACTTTATTTTTGCTGTCTTTCCTTTCAACATCACTTATTTTCTGTTTTTTATTATGTAAGTAAAGCATGTTTATGCTGGAAAATTTAGAAAATGTAACAAAGAGGAAAATAGGAAACAAAAGCCATTATTATATTTCCCTTGCCTCAATACAGTGAACCTAAACCTTTTTTTGCGTTTCTCTTTCAGTGATTTACCCAATCATTACAAAAATGTAACCATACTTCATACCACATTTAACATTTTTCACTTATTGTGGACATTTTTCTTTTTCCTTTTTTAAAGTAGTTTTGTTTTCAGTTTATTTGGAGAAAGAGAGGGAGAGAGAGAGAGTGGGGAAGGGGCAGAGAGAGAGAGAGAGAGAGAGAGTCTCAAGCAGGCTGTGCGCTGTCAGTATGGAGCCTAATTCCAGGCTCAATCCCATGAACCTGAGGTCATGACCTGAGCTGAAATGAAGAGTCGGACACTTAACCGACTGAGTGACCCAGGTGCCCCTCTTTTTCTTTTTTTAAAATGTTTACTTATTTATTTTGAAAAAGAGAGAGAGAGAGAGAGAGAGAGAGACAATGAGCAGGGCAGGGGCAGAGAAAAGGAGAGAGAATCTCAAGCAGGCTCCATGCTGTCAGCACAGAACCTGATGCAAGGCTCGATCCCACAAACCGTGAGACCATGACGTGAGCTGAAGTCAAGAGTCAGACTCTCAACCGGCTGAGCCCCCCCGGCACCCCTGTGGAAATTTTTTTATAGTGATAAATATGGATAAGCAATTCCTTCCCTCCCTCCTACTCCCCTTCATTCCCTCCTTCCTCCTTTCCGGCAATCCTTCCTTTCTTTTGTAAAAATAATTCTGATTTTGTTTGGTTACAAATATAATTTGTGTTCAGTGTAAAAAAATTGCACTTATATGTATATGCATGCACACGTGTATACAGACAGACACAGACACACAGATACACACCTACATATATGTATGTTAGACCACTCAGAAAGAACTACCATCTAGAGCAAGGGTCAGCAAACTTTTTTTTTAAAGGGCCAAATAGTGAATATTTTCAACTTTTTTTTTGGCCATGCAGTCTCTGTTGCAACAACTCAACTCTGCATTCTAGTGCAAAAGTAGCCATAGCTAACGTGTAAAAGAATGAACATGGCTGTGTTCCAATAAAACTTTATTTACAAAAACTGGCCACTAGTCCAGGGACTGTAGTTTGCTGAGTTCTGCTCTAGGGAAAAATAGTAATAACATGCTGCCAGAAATACATGTCTTTTTTTTTTTTTTTTACAAAAACAGAATCATACTACATTAGCTATCTTGTATGTATTTAAATATTTATGGGTGTCTGTTATGTGCCAGCTCATGGAAAGTAGTGTAGACAGTGGTGAACAAGACAGACCAGAGACTCTGCTTTCATGGCATTTATTGCAGGGGACACACTGTGAACCCAGTAAGTGCTCTGAAAGTCACGTGGGCGGCTGTGTTAAACGCTTTCGTGTATCATAACTTTTGCTACAAATTCCCTATTCATGGGTGTTTAATTTCCTTAATTGCTTCTGTTGTAGATTACACGGTCATAAGAATTCTTGGAATTAAATCTTTATGAAAAACCATCACTTTTTACTTAGGCTGAATTCCTTAAACTTGGAATCGCTGAGTCAAAAGGCATACGATTTTTTTTTTCAGCCTTTTATTTGCTGGGCATTGCCAAACTACTTTCTAGAAAACTTACACCAGCTTAGACTTTCACCTGGGCTGACCTTTTTTCTTTCTTACTTCCTTTGTGCAACAAATTGAGTTTCATGAATCGACAAAGTAAAATGAAAGTGGCGTAAATCTAAGCCATGAAACAGAAATGAAGAGATAGGGAATCGTTTGAACGAGAGGAGCCCTCTTTCAGATGTTTTGTCTCTGGGGACATCCTGTGATTTGATCCCTACATAATGGTTAGAATTAAATCTCAGAGGTTCTTTAGAGCTAGCGGACATCAGTTATTAACTGCCTTCACGATGTGCCAGAAACTATGCTCAGCCCTTCATCTGCCTGATCGGAATTAAGCCTCAGAACAAAATTGAGCTGAGAAGCTACAAATGGCCCGATGGTGGAACAGGACCATGACCATATCTCTTTGAACTAGAGGAGAAATCTCAAGCTGGCAACCTTGTGGTCAGTTTTCTTTGGCTCACACAGTGTGGCCCCGTACAGTGTGTAAAATTTTGTTGACGTAGCTCCAACCATTTTAAAACTGGAAAATGTCCCATAAAATCCCTTCTCAAGACTTTGCAAAATTTGCAAGATCGAGGCACACCAGGGTCCCATTCCCGCTTGCTGAAAGTTGAGTGTGTCAGAAGGTTTGCTCTCTCTGCACTGGGACTTCCATTCTGGTAAAGATATTATTGAGCTAAGATTGGCAACCCCTCTGAATTCCATCCTCTTTCAAACCAGTAGTGACTTTACTGTTGGGACAGGGCAGAGGTGTGGGGACAATGCGTTTCCTGCCTCCTCACCCAATCCACTCCTCTTATGTAGTTGATTGCCTGAGTTTGTGGTCGTACTGTTAATCACTGGGCTGTGGAAAAAGACAGGACTAAGGAGATGGAGGCTGATATAGGTCCAGCCACCACTGCGACCCATCATGGGCCCTGGTGGTGGGGACACTTGAACTGTTAGGTGAGGGCACACCAGCTGTTGGGGGACAGTGGGCAAGATGACTCTTAGTTTCTCGGCTTCTGCCTCTGTCCTCTTATGTACTTCTTTCTCACTTGTGCTTTGTTCATCCTCCAGATTCTTTTGTCATACGTGTCACCACCATACTTGGCCACGTGGAATAGGTCTCTCTACTCCATCTCACCTTAGAAAATAGACTTGGCCAGGAAGGGCACACAAGGAGTCAGACCATTGTCTCCTCCCCTTTCCTCTAGTATCTCTCTGCCAAATGGCACTCCCCACAGCCGGGCCCTGTGCCCACCTGTCCCCTGCTTGGAGCCCAGGCACAGACTGGTTTCCTGCTAGGAATGGTTCTGGCCTTTGCTTAGCTCGTAACTCTGTATGGCTGGAGAAAAACTGGGGCTCTGCAGGCCTCGTGGCTCTGGGAGCCAGAGCTGGGCTATCTCAGGTCTTTACCTGGCATTGTATCTATTTGTATGTATCTGTATACAGCCATATTGTGCAAAGAAGAAATTGCTGTTACATATATGTGCTTCCCATACCCTAAGCAGGAAGGAAAGGACAATCTGAGAGTCTGAAGGTACCAGCAAAGAGTAAGAACCAAATCTGAGTGCGGTCCCTGCAATAGCAGGAAGTAGATTTAGGGACTCCCTGGGGCCAAAGGAGCCAGGAGAAGGAGGCTTCTATAAGGTGCTGCAGCAAAGTCTCTGTGCCGGGAGGGGGCACATTCCTGCCCCACGTCCCCCATGAGCCCACCTGGCAGCCTCTGTCTTCAGCAATCTCTCTCATCTCCAGATTTCTGAAACTGCGCTCTCCAGTATGGACGCCATTTGCCACGTGCAGTACCGAGCACCTGGAAGGTGGCTAAGCCAAGGTGAGCCGTAATGGAAGTATAAAATACACAGACGGCTCGAAGACTCTGTACGTGCAAAATATCACATTCATAAACTCATAATGGTCACATGTTGAAATGATCATATTTTGGCTATCTTGGGGTCATATATGCTACTAAACTTGATTCTATCTGCTTCTTTTTACTTTTATTAAGTGGCTACTGACGTTTGAAAATTACCTATGTGCCTCTCCTTTGTGGCTCATGTTCTGTTTCTGTTAGACGGTCCTATTGTACAGTGCTCCCTGACTCAGCCACGTCAAATGTGCTTCTTTCTGGCTTCGCTCTGTATTTGTTACACGCAGGCACACTCACACATATGCGTGTGTATATATGTATAATAGAATAGATACTCTCAGTCTCCCTAGGTATAAGACAGGACTCATGTCTCCTTACTCTGTGTTTTATCACTGTCTGCTCAGGTGCCCCTTTTGCTATTAGACAGCCAATGCATGTTTCATAATGATGCTTTCATGCATTTGACAAATATATATGGAACCACTACTCTGGGCCAGGCTCCCCTGGGAACTTAGTAAACTTTAACTCAATATCTGACCTAATTCCCACAGGGTAAGAGTTATTAGCTTTGTTTCACAAATCAGGAAACAGAGTAGAAAGTTGGAAGTAACTTGCTCAAGATCACCTACTGTGGCAGGAAACAGGATTCCAACACGCTGTGGTCTGGCTCCAAATCATGTCTCCTTTCCACTTGAATATGATCATACTGCTGAGGATTCTTTAGGCCAGGCCACTTGCCCCCTAAACCCTGTCTTCTTATGTGTCTGTACATACCTATTACATGCTTGTTAATGGTCTGTCTTTCCCAGGAGACTTCACAGGAGGATAGAAACTACTCTTCTGAGCACTGTTGCATCCCTGGGGCCTCGCTCTCTTGGACATATGAAGGAATAAATGATAGTCCCTTCTCCTCCCAACCATTACAAAACTCATGTTGATTTCCGTTTTCCCTGGAGAGGATACAGATAGACATAAAACTCTAAAGCCATTTTTGCAGCAACTGTAATGTTGTAAACATTCATTTTGTATTTTATTTATTTAGAGCTCCATTATGCAAAGAAAGAATCATTTATGTGAGAGTCTGGGGAAGTAATCTCTCTTTCCCTGCTGATCCCTCTTTCTGCACGTTACGTTATCTCAGACCAACATGACAAAACCCAGGCACATGTCTTTTGTCAAAATGGAATGTGCATCCTCACAACAGCTGTGTGTTAAATGTTGCCAGAGCCTTGGTACCAACCTAGGACTGTGGGCTTTTCATATGATCTCGGCATAGCTTACTCATTATGGAAGTGGCGAATGGATTGTAACACGCCAAGACCACTTAATGGTGGTAAGACGGGAAACCATCCTGCCCACCAGAGAAGAAAGGCAGCCAGGCATGAAGAGAGGAGCATCAAGCTGTAAACCATAAGAGTGGTCACTGGTCTCAGCTTTGCCATTGATTCTCTCCCCGACCTTGGATGAGCCGTGATTCCTCATGTTGTGAACCTTAGTTTTCACATCTATTAATTTGAGGACATTAAAATACATCAGAAAGGATAGCAATGTCTACATCTACCCTGTGTAACTATTGAGAACAGGAGAAAAAAAAAAGTCTTGGGCAAAAAAATCATAAGACTCTGGAGTCTGAGTCCGAGATCTGAATTTAACACCTGGCTCCTCTCGACTGGTTGTCTGACCTCAAACTGGTCATTTCACTTATAGGGGCCTTGATTGCCTTTTGTTTGTGTAAAATGTGATCATTAGACTGAATGACCTTTTTTTAAAAAATGTGTATTTATTTTTGAGAGAGAGAGAGAGATAGTATGCTAGTGGGAAAAGGGCAGAGAGAGAGCGGGAGACACAGAATCTGAAGCAGGCTCCAGGCTCTGAGCGGTCAGCACAGAGCCCGATGCAGGGCTCAAACTCACGAACCATGAGATCATGACCTGAGCCGAAGTCAGACACTTAACTGACTGAGCCACCCAGGTGCCCCCGGACCGAATGATCTTTAAGTTTCCTTCGTGGTTGGAAATATGTACATGTATTTGTGTAG
Source organism: Felis catus (assembly GCF_018350175.1). Classification (NCBI taxonomy): domain Eukaryota; kingdom Metazoa; phylum Chordata; class Mammalia; order Carnivora; family Felidae; genus Felis; species Felis catus. The sequence continues at coordinate 46,062 of NW_025408503.1, read as the reverse complement.
AGATTAGAGGGTGGATTTTGGTAGATGCATTCACTAGCTTTTGTCCTTCCTAGGTGGGGACAATTATTTAGGAATCAGAAAATTTTTTAGGGTCACATGGTGTAAAAAATGTACAGTGATTCCTGTGTGAATGCTCTGGAAGCAAATTAATCTCCTTTTCATTAGAGCCATGAGTTCCTCTAAACAAATGAGTCAGAGCAAAATTTTGGTTGTCATCATCAGAATCTTCATGCACAGGTTGACCTTCTATATACAGTCCATTTCTGTCATGTCTGGTTGTCTAGTCTACATTGAGTAGTTATGTAGTGTTGAGGTTGTGTAGGTTATGTTAGAGTTAAAATACATGGTCTTTTATTAAGTTGGTTTCATTTATAGATCTTGAGAGGCCTTGGGGTGATAAAATCTGAGTTATGCATTGCATTAAGCAGAGTTATATAAAGCCTGTTGAATATTAATTTTGTAATGATTCACCTTACAGTTTTATGAGACTAGATATAAAAAGATACTGTGAATAATTGAACCTATGGTCTATAAAATGAAGTCTAGAGAAGAGAGAATAATTAGAAGTGAAGAGGGCCAAGCCTTTTCCTTCTTCGCTGAGATCAAGTTAATTTAATCTCATCCCCTTTCTGCAGATTCAGGCTTCCTGGTTTCTTAGAGCATTAGATGAATGTGCGGTATAGAATACAAAGCTAATAAAATGTGGATCTTTTCTACCATGTTATTGTTTTCATTAGTTTTAATGTGTCCTCTAAATATATTTTAACTTTATAGTCTGAATATTTTATATATATCCTTCTTCAGGTTGCGTTTTTCAAAACTGCTTCTAAAATAAGGCAAGTTCTTGCACATAAGAGATAGAAGTAGTTATATTTCTTATCTTTCAAATTGTATTTTGTGTAAGTTATACAAATGGGCAATAAGCATGTGAGAAGATGCTCGATATTATTAGCATCAAGGAAACGCAAATTCAAAACGCAATGAGATACTAGCAAATACCTATTAAAGTGGCTAAAATTAAAAGACTGACAATACCGAGTGTGGGTGAGGACGTGGAGCAACTGAAACTCTCACACACTGCTGGTGGGATTTAAAGTGGCAAAGCCATTTAGAACACACTTTTCAGTTTTGCTAAAATTGAAAATGCCCTTATTAGAAGACCCAGCCAGTCCACTCCAAGGTATTTACAGGAAAGAAATGAAAATATACGTCCATGCAAAGATTTGCCCTGGAGTGTTGATATGGTTGCCTTTTTCGTAGCTCTAAACTGGAAACAATCCAAATACCCATCAGCAGGTAAATGGATAAATCATTTGGGGTCTAGCCATACAATAGAATACCGTAAAATAAAACAAAATAATTTAAAAGAAGAACAAACTATGAGTATGTGCAACAATATGGATGTAGCTCAAAGATATCATGCTGAGTGAAAGGAGCCAAGCACACAAAATTTAGACTATAGGATTCAACTGCTATGAAATTCTAGAAAAAGCACACTAATATCTAGTGACAGAAAGAAGAGCAGTGGTTGCCTGGGGCAGAGGTAGGAAGTAAGAGGGAGGATATCGTACACAGGACCATAATGGAACTTTTCAGGAGATAGAAATGTTCTATGTCTTGGTTGTGCTGATAAGTACAGAAGTGAATATATGTCAGCATCTGATGAACTGAACACTTAAAGTGGGAATATTTTATTGTATGTAAATTATACCTCAGTAAAGTTGATTTAAAAAAAAAATTTTTTTTAATGTTTTTTTTATTTATTTTTGAGACAGAGACAGAGCATGAATGGGGGAGGGTCAGAGAGAGAGGGAGACGCAGAATCTGAAGCAGGCTCCAGGCTCTGAGCTGTCAGCACAGAGCCCCACACGGGGCTCGAACTCCCGGACCGTGAGATCATGACCTGAGCGGAAGTCGGACGCTCAACCGACTGAGCCACCCAGGTGCCCCTAAAGTTGGTTTTTAAAATGCCTTTTGGGGCACCTGGGTGGTTCAGTCGGTTGAGCGTCTGACTCTTGGTTTCCGCTGAATGCTCTCTGGGTTCGTGGGATTGAGCCCCACGTCGGGCTCTGTGCTGAGTGCAGGGCCTGTTTATGATTCTCTCTCTCCCTCTCTGGCCCTCCCCCACTCACGTGTGCATGCACACTCTCTCTCTCTCAAATAAATAAACTTTCAAAAATAAAAAATAATAAAATGGCTTTTGCAATATCTTTCGTCGGTTTATGAGTATACTCCCTAAACACTGATCTTCCAAGATTTTGATTCCAAGTCAAGTTTCAGTATTTACTCATTGTGAGATGGAGTCTGATACACACACATACAATAAAATCGGTGTAACAAGTGTTTGACCAACCTTTAGAATTTCCCCGAGAAACAAAAGAGATGACAAACTGGTAGAAATGATTTATAAATCATGATACTGTGCAGAAAATTGCCTGTTGCTAACCCTCCGTAGTTCACTCTGCCAGTCAGAGTGAAATTACCTTGGTATGGGGCGCATGTAAAATTAGTTGAACCTCTTATCTGGGCCCCAAATGAGCTCCCCCCCCCCCCGATTGAATGCCTGGCTAGTGTACAGACTATCCTAGCAGATTTCCTTAGCATTTTAAAAATATCCACCTGCCTCAGGCCATGTGACACAGTGATCCACCCACTCACACCGTAAACCCTTCACTTCCAGCATTGACAAGCTACACAATCATTCCTCCAAGTCAAGATACACTGTACGAGTCAGCTTGTCAACGAGGTTTTAAGCTTCATCTGACATCTCCCAAGAATCCTCTGCTTTCAGAGCAATGAGCTCTAAGTTGGAGGCTCTAACCTAATTGTGGGGTAACGATGAGGTTGTTCTTGGAGAAGCCTAGGTCTCTTCTGCACATTAACAATTTGTAGCATGGGCAGGTAATTGCGTTTTGATTCTGAATGGACAGGGAGCACTGAAAAGTTGGGTCCTGCTTGAATCTAAAACAACACATACATTCATTTGACAGAAAGTCATTTAAAAAAATTTTTTTTAATGTTTATTTTTGAGCAGAGAGGGACAGAGCGTGAGCAGGGGAGGAGAGAGAAAGAGGGAGACACAGAATCTGAAATAGGCTCCAGGCTCTGAGCTGTCAGCACAGAGTTCGACACAGGGCTCGAACCCGTGGACCGTGATATCATGACCTGAGCCAAAGTCAGACGCTCAACCGACTGAGCCGCCCAGGTGCCCCATTGACAAAAAGTCATTGAGTACTGTGTGCATTGTCCTGGGTTCTGGGGGTTCAGCAGTGAATAGGACAAGCAAGGTCAGTCTCCTCGGGGAGCTTACGTTCTAGTGGAGGGGTGGGTAGCCATCAAGTAAACATGTAATTTCAGGATCGTACGGGAAATACGCAAGGGTAGAGAATAACACAAATGCAGGTTGATACCATACAGGATATAGTGGTCAGGGAAGATCCTGCATGTTGAGTTGGGAAGATGAGGTGGAACCAGCTGTGTGACAGTCTAGAGAAACAGTAATCTGAGCAGTGAGGACTGTAAGTGAGAATGAGCTCGGCAAAGTAAGGAAGGAAAAGGAAGCAAATGTGGGAAGTATCAAGGGTGGAAGAAGGACTGTCGTGAAATGACGCTTCAGAGGTGGAGAGCAGATAAAACTTAAGTTTTATTCCATGAACATGAGAAGATATCGGGGCACCTTGGTGGCTCAGTCATTAAGCATCCGACTTGGCTCAGGTCATGATCTCACCGTTCATGAGTTTTAGTCCCACATCGGTGTACTCAAGCCCCACTTTGGGTGAGCAGGATTTCTGCTTTGAGTGAGTTTGAGCCTTGCTTTGGGGGAGCCCCACTTCTCTCTCTCTCTCCCTCTCTATCTCTCTCTGCATTTCACCAACTTGCACCCTCTCTCAAAAAAATAATAATGATGAGAAGTTATTGAAGGGCTTTAAGCAGGGGGAAAAATTATCTGATGTGTAAATATGGCCACTACGTGAAGAAGGGATTGTCTTGGGTCAAGTGGGGAAATTAATAAGAAGACTGTTGAAATAGTCTAAGGGAAAGATGATTGTGGCTTGGACTGGACTGGTGGCATTAGAAATAAGGAGATAGGAACAAATCGAGGGGCGGACCATAGTGGTAGTGCTGCGAGGGTTGGAGCAATGGGAAGTGGTGGGGAAAGCATCCATAGTTTTATGGTCTGAGCAACTAGTAGCTAATGGAAGTCTTTATTAGGAGACCACCTACAGTGATTGGTTATGGTGTCTGTATCCTTGCTTTGCCTTTAGGACACTGACCAAATGACTCTGAAGATTGAATAGCAGTTAATTATTTGTAAACATCCTGTGAATGGAACTCAGGTTGCAAAGACTCTGTTATCTCTCATCTGTGATTTTCCAGACATGCTAATAAATGAGTGCTGGAAATGTCATGATTTTCTAATCACAACCTTCTTTTCCTAAAAGCCGTTTCAGCCAACATCCATCATCAGTTCAGAGCAATATCCAAACTCTTTCTAGCTCTTGTTTACTGCTGGTATGCCACTATTCCCAACACACTCACTGCCAAGGAAGTACTTTGAGGAGTCTACTTGTGCTCTGGAAAACTTTTGGGAAGGTTGCCTTTTTTTGTTAATTATGGCTCAGGGATTACTTTGTCAGAAACTCGGAAGCCCAGGAGTCTATAAAAATGACAAGGTATTATTAAATATTTAAATATTGCTCATTTCTCCATGTAGTATGAGATTTGGGCTGAGATAGAATCTTGGGCTGTTTCGTTTCCGTGTTTACCGTCTTGCATAGAATCACAGATTCAATTTTGTCTCTTGAGCAAATTTTAAATTTGCTTCAAACAAGCAAGAATGGCATTAAATTGCCTTGACCTAGGTGCGTTGAGATTTTGTTGTTTCTCTGTATTCATGGAGAGTAGTGAACATTAGCACTGAAACAGAAGCATCTCAGTTTGTGAAAATGCTGTTGGAGTAACGATGAGAAAAATCTTTTTAAATGTTTTGGATTATTTTCTTTTGCATTATAAAAATAACCTAGCCCATCCTAGAAAATTTGGAAGGTACAAGATCAAAATCAACCATAGCCCAATCACAAAGAAATCCATGTGATGTTAAAGTTTCTCATGAAATGTTAGTGTGGAAAGGGGCTTGTTGGATTATCTGGTCCAACTTCTCATTTTGCACGTGAAGAAACTGAGGTGCGGGGCAGTGTGGAGTTTAGAACCCAGGTTTTCTCAGTTTTGAGCTGTTTTCCTGATTGCTGATGTGGCTTCACAAGCAGTCTAGATTCTTGGGGTCTTAATGGAGGCTCAGTATCTGCCACACCCTCTTTCTGAGCAAAGGGGTTGTGACATCTTAACACTGGGCATGCACGTGGCTCCATCTGCCCCCTAGTGTTCAGGAGGATGCATGGTCTTAAATAAGGATGGTGTTAAATGGCCTTGACTTGGAGAGCATTTCCCATTGAGCCACCTGCATCAGAATTATCTAGGATGCTTGTCGAAAATGAAGATTTCTGGGACCCACCCCTGGTTTTTGAAATCAGAACCTCTAGAGGTGGGAGTAGGAATCTGCGTTTTTAACAAACTCAGATCCATTGAAAAATAATACTTTGTCAATAAGAATAAAACTTCCCATATTGAGTCATTCAAATTCTCTAACCTGTGATAGATAGACGATAGCTAGATACATACATACATACTAGTAAATGGGTAAAAAGTTTCTGACTCCACACAAAGAAACTGTCGATGGTTATCTCTTGGGAGTAGAAATAGGGTGAATGGGAGAATGAAGGCTTCTCTGTTCCATATAAGCTAGAAACCTGGATTTTCAGAACACAGATGTGTTTGGAATTCCCTTTATAAGTATGCCTATGGTCAAGCTATTTCTTTGAGAGACTAGAAATGTCTGCAGATTATTATTTATTTGCTAGTATGTGGACAGTGGGAGAAAGGGAACACTTCGCTGATATAAGAGGACATAGAAGGATCAACCAGGGGACAAGGTGAAATCCAAGTTCGTTCATTTATTTGCTCACTTATTTATTCAATACCTATTCATTGACTACTTTGCGTGTACCAGAAACCATTTGAGGTGCTGAGGACATGGGAGGGAATAAGACAGCAGGGTCCCAATTATGTAGAGCTTACAGTCTATTATGGAGAAACACCAATAGAGTTAAACAAGATAATTTTAAATGGTGACAAGAGCTGTGAAGAAATAAAGGAGCTATGCCATTATGAATGATTGAAGGGCTATTCTCTAGTGGGAAGGGACAGCCTGAGAGGTGACATCTGAGCTGAGGCCTTAGTGGCAAGAAGAAACCAGCCATGTGCATATCTGGGGAACAAGTTTCCATGAAAGGAGGCTGCAAGGACAAGGTCCTGAGGAGAAATTAGCTTGATATATTTGGCATGTGTAAAGAAAACTGGCATGGCTAACACAAGATTCAAGTTAAAGTTTAAGAGGAAGACAGGGCCAAGCCACATACTGTAATCATGCCACAGTAAGCAGTTTGGATTCTATTTTAAGTGTAATAGAAAGCCTCAGGAGACCTACATTCAGGGAAGGACAGTTGATATCATGAGATTTGAGTTTTTTTTTTTTTTTTTTTTTAAAAACCACTTCAGCGCTCAAAATTATATAGAAACTGGGAGTCCAGTTTTAAGAAAATGTGCAACTACTTCAGGAGAAAATTACTGGGAACCACAAAAGAACAAAAGAAATAGTAGGATATACCATATACATGGAAAGGAAAGACCAATATTATAAAATGCTGATTTTTACTGAAGAAAGGATTTATAAATTCATTGAGGTTCTGAACAAAATCCCAACAGCATTCTAAAATTGAATGGAAATGTAAAAATGCAAGAATTTGGGGCACCTGGGTGGCTCAGTCAGTTAAGTAACCAACTTAGGCTCAGGTCATGATCTCATGGTTTGTGAGTTAAAGCCCCATGTCAGGCTCTGTGCTGGTAACTCAGGGCCTGGAACCTGCTTTAGATTCTGTCTCCCTGTCTCTGCCCCTGCCCCCCAAAGAATAAGTAAGCATTACAATTTTTTTAATAATAATAAAAATAAAAATTCAAGAACGTAATAAGGGAGGTTTGCAAAAGAAGAAGGAATGAAGGTTTCCCCTAATTATCAAAATATTTATAAAACCATAGTAATTAAGACATTATGTTATTGGTATAGCGGTATTGAAAAATAGATCAGTGGGACAGAATAGAGACTGAACAAATATAGACCCTTCCCTGTAGACCCTATAGACACAGGAAGCATTGAAATTCAGAATGGAAAACATAGAATATCAGAAGTAAATGTGTATCAGAAGTAAGTTATTTCTCCTTATGGAAGAATAAGTTTCCAGACTTACACTTCGTACAAAAATCAATTGAGGTGAATTGAAAACCTCAGTATAAAATGTAAAAGTTCAAAACCTGTAGGGAGATAAAAAGAAAGTATCTTTATACCGTTAGGATAACATAGATTTTGTAAGCTAGAGACACAAAACCACACTTAAGAATGATGAAGTTGATGGATTTCACTATATCAAAATGTATAACTTGTATAATGTATAACAAAATAATGCCATAAAATTAAAAGGCAAGTGACAAACCAATAGAAGATATTTGCAACCTGAAATAACTGACAAAAACCAGGTTTCTAGAATCTCTAGCAAATTCCTATAAATCAATAAGGAAAAGTCAAACTACCCAGTAGGAAAAATGGGCCACTTACTAACAGTCCGTGTCTTGAGGGGAAGACATGAATGAGCAATAAAAATGTGAAAAGGCTTTCCACATCGCTGATAAAAGCAAGAAACGCCAGTTTAAAATCCCAGGATAGCATTTTATGCCTGTCGGAGTAGCAGAAATTCAAAAGGTTGAATTAGACAAGTAAAACTTGGCAAGGAATTGAGATAAACAGCACTTGGAGAATAAGTTGTCATCCCCCAGTTACACTTGAGAATGCACATATTCCACAACAGATTTTCCTGCAGACAGAAAGTTAGCAACATTGTTTCTCCAAGGAGGAGCACTTGGTATTTTTGTGAGGGGCAAGTCTCTGTCCCTCGAGACTTTCATGCACTGTAGAAATTTAGCATCCCTGCTCTCCTCCACCCCCAACTCACAAAAGAGCTCTCTCCCATTTTCAGTTGCCCCCAGGAGAGCTGGACTTAACCAGGACAAAGTCCTGCAGGTATACACAGGGCTGCCACAATACTAATGGGCCGGGACAGCCTCTGCCACTGAACAGAGGGATCTGGACTCTGGAGGAGGATTGTGAAGGGTGTCCATCGGAGCATCCTTTGTCATGATTGGACCCCGCCCAATAGCCATCAGTCCAGAAAAGGAGAATTAAACTATGGTATGGTTGTATTATAGAGTGCCATACAACAGTCAATGACCTAGATCTGTATGGACCAAAATGAAGATGTCTCAAAAACAATGTGGAGTACAGTGTAATATACACATGCTGTACTTTATAAAAACTGTAAAACCTACACTACTGTAGGATATGTTGTTTTGGACACACACACACACACACACACACACACACAGACATATCCATGTGTGAACTGGAGGGGTTTAAGTTCCATGTGGTTCTATTTCTCAAAAGAGTTAATGAATGCGAAGAACAACATTAGTTCATTTTGAGTGACGGCACAGTGACGCGGACAGGAGTTTGTCACATCATCCTTTGCGTAATGCTGTATTTTCGCCAGCACTCAGGCTGCTGAGTGGACAGTGGATGGGGCGAATGGAAGGGTGAGCATGGGAGTGAGCATGGGGACAAGGGGGCAGTGAGGCTGTGCTGGAAGAAGATTCGGGCCCGGGAGGAGCCAAGTGAGGACCCCAGCATCCCTGCCAATGCTACTTTGAACTCCAACGGCACGTGACCACTTTTCTGCTTCATTTCTCTATCACCTAAAGGTCTTTCTGGAATAACACTTCCCTTTATTGCTTCCTCTGTCTTCCAAGCTATGATGTTGTCACCTAAGCAGGCCAAAGATTTGTTGGCTGCCTTTTTTTTTTTTTTTTTTTTTAGCAGAATGAGACATTCTGTATAAACAATTTAAGCCCTCTCTCTCTATCCCCATCCCTGCAATTACGCTCCTACATTTCTTTTTTATTTTTTTTTTCTGGAGCATTTTTTATTGTGGTAAAATATACATAATGTAAATTTTACCATTCTAGGGTCACCTGGGTGGCTCAGGTGGTTAAGTGTCCGACGCTTGGTTTTGGCTCAAGTCATGATCTCACGGTTTGTGGGATGGAGCCCTGTTACGGGCTCTGCACTGACAGTGTGGAGCCTGCTTGGGATTCTCTCTCTGTCTCTGTCTCTCTGCCCTTCCCTTGTTTGTGCTCTTTCCTCTCTCAAGCTTAAAAAAAAAAGTTTACCCTTCCGACTATTTTTAAATGTGCAGTTCAGCAGCATTAAGTAAATTCACAGTGTTGTAAAACCTTCATTGCCATCGGTCTCCAGAACCTTTTTCATCACTCCAAATTGAAACTCTGTGCCCATTAAACAATCACTTCCATTCCTCAGTCCCCTATGCTCTGATAACCTCTGTTCTACTCTCCATCTGTATGAATTTGACTACTCGAGGCACCGCATGCAAGTGAGATCATACAATATTTGTCCTATTGCATCTGGTTCATTCCAGTTACCATAGTGTTTTTAAAATTCATCCACAGTGTGGCATGTATCAGGATTCCATTCTGTTTAAAAATGGATACTGCTCCATTGTATGTGTATACCACGTTTTGTTTATCCATTTATCTTGTCAGTGGACACTTGGATTATTCCTGCCTTTGGGCTACTGTGAACAGAATAACATATAATGCAGCTATGAACAGGTGCACAACCGTCTGCTTTCAATTCTTTGGGGTATGTACCCAGAAGTAGAATTCTTGTATCTTATGGTAATTTTATGTTTAATTTTTTAAGGAGCTTTCAAATCATTTTCTACAAAGACTGCACCATTTTACATCCCCATCTGCAATGCGTTCTAACTTTTCCTCATTTTCACCAACATTTGTTATTTTTCACTTAAAAAAAAAATATCCCACCTAATGGGTATTAAGTGGTGTCTTATTGCGGCTTTGTCCTACACTTCTTTTATAATTAGTGTTAAGAAAGCCTCATACATGTCTTCTGTTCAGTTGATTGGTCCCTAATACCCATGATTTTTAGTGTTTTTGCATTTCTTTAAATGCATGCCATGAAACACAGGTCCTATTATAAGCTTCTGGCACTGGGGGCTTGGGGGCATGAGATGGGAGAGGTTAAATTGGGAAACAGTGCAAACGACAGCGACAACAAGCACCTCCTGCAAAGTCATAGCGAGTGCATATTTAACTTTGGCAAATTGAAGACGTTAGTGTGAGTTGGTATCCTGACCCTCCTGGCAGTTCTCAGTGTCTTCAAGCATCTTACCATGCCGAGGGCGATTCGTAGGCATGTTTTTATACAGGGGCCCGTAAAGAAAGCCAACTCTTCCATGTGGTGCTCAAAAGCAATTTTATCTGTTGGCAACTTTGAAGGAAAACCTGGCCATGTTGATGATGACATGCGATGGTAGACTGTATGGTGTGGCACTTTCCCTACGGGATTCCCAGTGTTCGTTCTGATCATTCACAGTTTTCAGTTTGAACTGACTTTAGAAATTACTTCCAATGCAAGATGCAGTTTTACTGTATATCCTCCCCTTGAAGTTTGAAGCATATATTTTCCAGACCCTGAAAAGTCCTACAATAAAAATAAAAAAACAAAAACCTGACTACCATAGATTAAAGCAGGAGTTGGCAAACTATCTCTGTCAAAGGCCAGAGAGTAAATACTTTTGGTCTTGGGTCTCTGGCACAGCTATTCAGCCGTGTGATTGTAGCTCCGGAGCGACCAGAGGCAGTCTTTAAATGACTGGATGTGACTGTGTGCCAAAAAACTTTACCTGCAGAAACAGTCAGCAGGCTGGATTTAATTTGCAGGCGATACTTTTCTGACCCCTGGTTTAGACCGTTGTGACCAAAGGTTGTTGAATCATGACCTTTCCCACCTTTATTTTTTAAAATTTAAAACCTGTAATAGACCCTTAGGGGCCTGAATTCAAATAGTAGAGGGCTTCGAATCTTTATGGGTGACGCTGAATGTTGATGGCATGTAGCAGGTTTGTTGTTTTTCTAGTACCTGGCTTTGCACTGCTGTGGCAACAGAAATAGTTACTGAGTGGGCAGTATGGGCTAGATTGTGTCCTAAGATTCATATGTTGAGGCTCTGACCCCCCGATACTTCAGAATGTCACTATATTTGGAGAGAAAGCCTTCGAAGAGGTAATTAAGCGAAAATGAGACCTTTACAGCAATCTTCGAAAAGAAGAACAAAACTGGAGGTGTCACAATCCCGTATGTCAAGATACACTACAAAGCTGTTACAATCAAAACAGTATGGTACTGGCACAAAAATAGACACGTGGATCAATGGAACAGAATAGAAAGCCCAGAAATAAACCCATGATTATATGGCCAATTAATCTATGACAGAGGAGGCAATAATATCCAATGGGAATGGATTGGATAATCCATTTCTTTTCAACAAATGGCATTGGGAAAAGTGGACAGCTACATGCAAAAGAATGAAACTGGACCACTGTCTTAAACCACACATAACAATAAAATGGACCAAAGCCTAAATGTGACCCCTGAAACCATAAAATTCCTAGAAGAAAACATAGGCAGCAATCTCTTTGACATCAGCCATAGAAACATTTTTCTAGATGTTTCCTTTGGTAAGGGAAATAAAAGCAAGTTGAACTGTTGGGACTACCCCAAGATAAAAAGCTTTTGCACAGGGAAGGAAACCAGCAACAAAACGAAAAGACAACCTGCTGAATGGGGGGAGATATTTGCAAGTGATGTCTCCAATAAGGAATTAATATCTAAATTATACCAAGAATTTCTACAACCCAACACACAAAAAACAAATGATCCAATTTAAAAATGGGCAGAAGACATGAATAAACATTTTTTCAAAGATGATATACAGATGGCCAACGAACTTGTGAAAAGATGCTCAACGTCACTAGTCATCAGAAAAATACAAAGCAAAACCACAGTGAGATATCACCATACACCTGTAAGAATGGCTAAAATCAACAACATGAGAAACAACAAGTGTTGGCAAGAATGTGGAGAAAAAGGAACCTTCGTGCACTGTTGATGGGAAGGCGAACTGGTAGAACCACTGTGGAAAACAGTATGGACGTCCCTCAAAATATTAAAAATAGAATTACCATATGATCCGGTAATTCCACTGGTAGGTGTATACCCAAAGAAAATAAAAATACTAATTCAAAAAGATACATGCACCTCAGGAGAAACCAAACTTTGTTGCCACCTTGATCTTGGACTTCCAGCCTCTAGAACTGTGAAGGCTGTTCAAACCACTCAGTATATGGCATTTGTTATGACAGCCTAAGCAAAGAGGTGATCATATCTCAGGCATCCTAACTCACTGAGACCTTGAACTTATTTGCTCACCTGTAGGTTCTTAATATGACAAGTATCCTTCACTGAATTTTATGGGTGAAGTTACATGATATGTTCTAATTGCATTTGCATATTTGGTATATCCAAAGATCTTAAGACATTTCCCTCCTACACATTAAGAGTTGAATGGTTGAATATACTCCCATAGTGCTTTTAACTTATTTTTCCTCTGTTCTCTTCTTTAGTCTTCTTTAAAACACTATCCATTCCGTTTCTATTCTTGGGATCTGGAGTTTTCAAATAGATGCATATTTCCTGGGTTGTACAGTTGCTGCTCATTACAGGTCGGAAGTCAGAGTATATCGGGCCATGGGATCAAAGAACTTACTAGCTATTGTAGATGAGGTTGCTATAAACATAAGGGTGCATGTATCCCTTGGAATTAGTGTTTTTGTATTTTGGGGTAAATACCCAGTAGTGCAACTGCTGGCTCATAGGGTAGTTCTATTGTTAACTTTTTAATGAAACTCCACACTGTTTTTCCAGAATGGCAGCACCGGTTTGCATTCCAAGTGTCCATCAATAGATGAATGGATAAAGACATGGTGTGTGTATGTGTGTATATAAAATGGAATACTATCCAGTTATAAAAAGGAATGAAATATTGCCATTTGCAGTGACATGGATGGAGCTAGAAATTACAATGCTAAGTGAAATAAGTCATTCACTTTCGAATGTCCCCTCTCTGTAAAGAGAGATTTCCTGTTATTCTTCCTTTCTAATCTTACTCTAATAAACTTTTACCTGCTGCTAAGAAAGAAAGAAAGAAAGAAAGAAAGAAAGAAAGAAAGAAAGAAAGAAAGAAAAGAAATCAGTCAGAGAAAGACAAATACCATAGGATTTCACTCATATGTGGAATTTAAGAAGCAAAACAAATGAGCAAAGGAAAAAAGAGAGACAAATTAAGAAGCAGGCTCTTTTTTTTTTTTAATTAGTTTTCTTTATTTTTGGAGAGGCAGAGAGAGACAGTGTGAGCAGGGAGGGGGCAGAAAGAGACGGAGACACATAATTGGAAGCAGGCTCCAGGCTCTAAGCTGTCAGCACAGAGCCCGATGCGGGGCTGAACTCAATGAACCGTAAGAGCATGACCTGAGCTGAAGTTGGATGCTCAACTGACTGAGCCACCCAGGCGCCGGAAGCAGACTCTTAATAAAAGAGAACAAACCGGGGCGCCTGGGTGGCGCAGTCGGTTAAGCGTCCGACTTCAGCCAGGTCACCATCTCGCGGTCCGTGAGTTCGAGCCCCGCGTCAGGCTCTGGGCTGATGGCTCGGAGCCTGGAGCCTGTTTCCGATTCTGTGTCTCCCTCTCTCTCTGCCCCTCCCCCATTCATGCTCTGTCTCTGTCCCAAAAATAAATAAAAACGTTGAAAAAAAATTAAAAAAAAAAAAAAGAAAAAGAAAAGAGAACAAACCAATGTTTACCAGAAGGGAGGTAGGTGGGGGGGGGGGGATGGGTGAAATAGGTGATGGAGGTTAAGGAGTGCACTTGTGATGAGCACCAGGTGATGTATAGAAGTGTTGAATCACTATATCATACACCTGAAACTATTACAACACTCTATATTAACTGTACGGGAATTAAAATAAAAAAACAAAAACAACAAAACTTACTAGCTGTGTGTCACCTCAAACAAAGTATCCTCTTGCCGTGACTCAGTTTCCTCATCTTCATAAGATAATGATTCCTATATGATTTTCACAGTTCCCCGAAAGCATTAGCTGCAATGTAAGTGCTATGCCCTGCGCACTAAATGGCTTGTGGTGGGCACTCAATAAATGATTGCCTTTCTCTCTCTTCTGCCCTGTGATCCAGGCTGCTTGTTATATCACTATTTATAAGGTCTAACCCCCAGTCTAGGAACTTATGTAACCTGGTGGACACATGGAATTTGTAGAGAGACGTTTTGATAAAGCAGAAAACGTACGGAGTCACGACGGTGCCAGTTCTCCATGTGGTTCTCCTGCAGGTCCCCTTCCCTCTCTCGAAGCCTCAGTTATCTTACTGTAAAGTGGGGGCTGGGACTACACTATCCCTCTCGTATATTCTATACCCAGTATTTTCCCTGGAAGCCACGGGTCTAAGGAGATGGCTGGATGTGAGAGGTCTTCATTCTGATTTCATCCTACCCAAACCATTACTGCAGTCCCATGGCTACACTCTATGAACATTAGATCCCACTATTTAAATTTAATTTTTTTGTTAGCATTTTAATATTGAATTTAACACACCTCACATAAAATTAGGGTCTTACTGGCTTTAAGATTCAAAGATAAGTAAATTAGTTTGTTTCCTAAAATTTATTTTTGTCCTAAAAGGATACTGCAAATATTGCCCACAAGAAACTCCCAGCTGGGGTACCTGGGTGGCTCAGTCCATTAAGCATCCAATGCTTGGTTCTGGCTCAGGTCATGAGCTTATGGTTTGTGAATTCGAGCCCTGCATCAGGCTCTCTGCTGACAGCGCAGAGATTCTCTGTCTCCCTCTCTCCGCTCCTTCCCCACTCATGCTCTTTGTCTCAATATAATAAATAAACATTAAAAAAAAAAAAGAAAAGAAACTCTCAGCTCTCATTGTGGTGGAGCCCCTGGAATATCTCGCTCCTGTTAGAAAAGATGGGTGTATCATATGGCATCAGTAAGGAGACAGGAGCAAAGGTGCTGATGAACAAATTGTCCTGAGTTCTTTCTGCTTCCGGCCGCCATCTTCCACTTCACGCCTGTGTCCATGTCCAGGGAGAGCTGAGGCTCAGGTGGAATGGGGAGGTGCAGTGCGGGATGGTTGGACAAGTCGAGTTTTATCCACTCACACGGCAAAACAGTGAATGCCACACCTGCTGCTTCCGCCTTCTTGTCCACTTTTTACACACTCCTGGGTGTGAAACAGTTTGGCCCACAGCTGACAAGAAGCGCACTTCCTGACTTAAGGAGAGCTTCCGAGGGATAGCTGTTTCCTTTTCTTTTATAGAGAAAATGACAAATACATATAAATGAGCATCTTAGGGCGCAAGACACACACTAAATTTCATCAGTATTCATGACATGTGCTTCATTCTCTCCACAACTGACATCTGTTAAAAACGAGATTAGGGGCGCCTGGGTGGCGCAGTCGGTGAAGCGTCCGACTTCAGCCAGGTCACGATCTCACGGTCCGGGAGTTCAAGCCCCGCGACGGGCTCTGGGCTGATGGCTCAGAGCCTGGAGCCTGTTTCCGATTCTGTGTCTCCCTCTCTCTCTGCCCCTCCCCCGTTCGTGCTCTGTCTCTCTCTGTCTCAAAAATAAAATAAAACGTTGAAAAAAAAATTAAAAAAAAAACAAAAACACGAGATTTGGGAGTGCTATCCTGGTTCCAGTAATTCTGTAACATGGATTCTGCGGTGATGCTTTATTGATTTCTCCCACTTTTGTCACCCTGAATTTACAACGACTGTAGATAACTTTCAGCCCTGCGGAATCTCCTTCTACAGAGACGGTAACACTGTCTATTCAATGAAATGCATTATGTAAGAGGCCGAATCACTTAGTTGTTGAGAACAGCCTCAATTTCATTTGTATGTCGAGATAGCTCCATTTTAAATCTCGTTAGGTAAATTTCTAAAACGGTGATTAAACTGTAGCCAGCCAAGGGAAAACTGGAAATAAATTAGAAGTGTCACTGATTTGAGAACTCTAGTTCTTTCCTGCGTGCCTACAGAAATTAAGGAGCGTCTCTTTTCTGGGTTACAGGCTTTGGTGAGAAATCCGGAAGAAAGAATGTGTGAAAGAAAAAGATGACAACTATGCATGGCAAACAAAATCCAAAGATTATTACAGTGAAAGCAAGAGGAAGTCAGAAGAATACCTACTAGTAAAGGTAAGTGGACACCTGTAAATGCTGAACTCTGATGCTGAACAGGAAAGTGGGTTTCTACACGTATGTGTGTGAGTGTACAGAGACTTACCAAGTGGGGATAGGATAGGATAGGATAGGATAGGATAGGATAGGATAGGATAGGATAGGATACATAATATGATCTACCATCAAAATATCTGTGTTCTAGAAATGAGGAAGAAAATTAGTAAATACAGTTAATTCCTTACTCTCAAATAAAAGCTAGCTGCCCAAAAGTTGAAAAATAGACTTACCTTTTACAAAGGGGTTCTCTTTTCAGAAAGCAAAACAAACAAAAGCCAAAATAGCCAATGTACTAACTGTGCTGTGCCGTTGACCCATTTCCTACAATATATTTCCAATATTTTATACACACAGTTGTAAAGTTATTATCTTTTTGTTCTCAGTTGAACACTGACCGGCTTAAGTCCAGAGGACAATTGAGCAAGCTAATAGTTGATTATTTTTATACATGCAGTGATTTTCATCCTTAGCTTTCTTGTAGTACAGGTGTGCTCTGTACCTTTAGTGTTAGTCCTTTGGGTCTTTCCCCTATTTTCCATGGCTTTTTACAATAAAATAAGAGGGAAATTGAAATATTTCAGTGGCAGCCGAAACTGGAAACCAAACTGCCAGGCTCATGGGCAGTGCTAGCCTATGATGTCTCAGGACTACATTAGGTGATCTCAGAAATCCATATTTGACACAGTCCATATTTGATTTGAGGGAGATTGATGTATAATGTGAAAAGTATGAGTTGTATCCAAGCAGAATGTACAACAGTTAAGGACAGCATGTACACAGTCTCTCGAAATGCTTCCTTGAGTGAAATAAACAGGTGGATTGCAATTTCCACGCACCAACCCGGCTGGAGAGGACTATCCTTGAGCAGTCAGAGACATGGACTCAAGATTCTTGGTCTTCCACTGACCACTTCTATGACTGTGGTCAAAATGGCTCATCTTCCTTCGCCTCCGTTTTCTTGGGTAGATGAGGATACCTGGATGAAATGAGTTAATATTATACAAAGCACTTGGGAGAATGGTGAGCACATAGAAAGTGCTCAATAATTAATGGCTGATTTTATCCTTGAGTAAAGTGTCCTTCAGAGATGGAAATCTCTGTTGTTTTCTGTGGAGCAGAGAGGTGGAGGAGCCGAAAGGGTGCAGAGGAAGTGAAGGCGAATATGTCTCACCCTGGGCACGTATGCACCGTCCACGCTGCTATCTTGGGAACCCACGGGCACTAGGAAGGATAAAAGAAAGCTACAGGGGGCTCAGTGTGTCTTTCAAACTCGTAGTCGCTTAGGTGCTTCAGGAACAATTGGAGAATATAAACTTAAGTGGTGTAGGATCTTAAATTACAAAGCAGGTCATCTCAGACTCTTGGCTGTAATCTGTAAGGCACGGTGTGATCCGGCCCTAGCCGGATTTATCTCCAGCCTCTCCCACTTGCATTCTGGGCTCACTCATACCTTGTTCCCGACCCTTTCAATCACAACAGATCCTTTGCACACACTCCCCGTGAGCCTTTGCACACACTACCCAGTGCAGCCTGTATACCCTCCCTCCCTGCACCTGACTCCTTCGCACTTTCCTTTCTGTCTCAGACCTGTCTACTAAGAAGAACCACCGCCCCCCCCACCATGACACTGTCTTCCAAAAATATCACTGTTACATTTGTTGTCATTCTCGTCAACACTAACTTTGAGGGTCTTTTTGTCCATATCCTTGAAACAAGGGACATTCAGAAGTTTTCTCATCCTTGCCAGTCTGACAGGCGATGAGCTTGGCTATTTAAAGTAGGTATAAGTGGGGTGCCTGGGTGGCTCAATGGGTTAAGGGTCTGACTTCAGCTCAGGTTATGATCTCACAGTTTGTGAGTTTGAGTCCTGCATCGGGCTCTGTGCTGACAGCTCAGAGCCTGGAACCTGCTTTGGATTCTGTGTAACCCCCTCTCTCTGCCCCTCCCCCACTCGTGCTCTGTCTCACTCTGTCTCTCAAAAATAAATAAATGTTAAAAAAATTTTTTTTAATTTTTAAAAGAAAATAAAGTAGGTATAAGAAAGGACATACAGACAGGCAATGAGGGCAGAAGTTAATCATTCATTAACTTGTCATTAGAGCCTGTTTCCTTTAGGGCACTCATTCTTAATGGGAATTATTTTCTTTATTTGCTTCCTCAGTTATTTTTCCTACCTTTCTTACTGGTCTCTAGGTCCTGTGAGGCTGGGATGATGTTTTCACAATAATATTCTGGGATCCTGGTCCAGCAACTGCTGTATCTGATGTACTTGAAAAACATTCTGGGAGTGAAAAAATGAATGAGAAGGACAGGGTCCCTGATCTCAGGAGCACAGGTGTTGTAATTGAGACAGATGATCGCTTTACAGGACTAGAGATTCAGAATTAGAGCAAGGAGATAATCAATGGGTCTCACAAAAAAATTTGACTCATGGAGGCAGGAGAAAGATTCTAAACATTAACTGCACAGCACAAATAAGGACCAACTTAAATGAGTATAGGCCGTAGTGCCGGGCAGGGTGTTTCCTTTCAGTTGCTGGATTGTGTGGAGATGGGCGGGGTTCGAGGGTAGGGCTCAGGGCAGTGATCGGTTGCCCAACACTACGGAGAAAATTTTGTATTTTAATATTAAGTGCAGCTACACGTATGCATTGCTACTGAATATCAGCCCTGATTATAGTATACCTTATTTAAATAACCAGGTGCATCTGTCAAACTGGCAAGAATGACAGAAGTTCTAAATACCCCTTGTGGGAAAGACATGGACAAAAAGGCTCTCATGATCACTGTCGATGAGACTGTCAACAGTGGCCATATTTTTGGAAGCTAACTTGGCAGTGTTTGTCAAAATGTTAAATGCACATTCGCATTGACCAGATAATAGAACTTTTAAGAGTTTGTCTTCCAGGGGCGCCTGGGTGGCGCAGTCGGTTAAGCGTCCGACTTCAGCCAGGTCACGATCTCGCGGTCCCGGAGTTCGAGCCCCGCGTCGGGCTCTGGGCTGACGGCTCAGAGCCTGGAGCCTGTTTCCGATTCTGTGTCTCCCTCTCTCTGCCCCTCCCCCGTTCATGCTCTGTCTCTCTCTGTCCCAAAAAATAAATAAACGTTGAAAAAAAAATTTAAATAAAAGAGTTTGTCTTCCAGACAAACTGGTCTGAATACAAAACACTGTATGCACAAGTACATTCGCTCTAGCGCTGTTTTAATAGCAAAAATATGGCAGCAGTTTATGTGTCTATTAATAGAAGAGTAGTAAATAAGTGGTGGTATTTCCATCCAATAGGACAAGGTAGCCCCTGAAATGTATTAACTGAAAGGGGAAAAGCTCCTGAAATTGTGTATATTATGATCATGTCTGTCAAAAGCGAATGAACACAACTTAAGTGTCCATCAGCAGATGAATGGATAAACAAAATTTGGTCTTCGATGGAATATTCTCCCGCCATAAAAAGGAATGAAGTTCTGATACATGCTACAATATGCATAAATTTTGAAAACAGGGGTGCCTGAGTGGCTCAGTCAGTTAAGTGTCCAACTCTTGATTTTGGTTCAGGTCATGATCTCACGGTTCATGAGTTCGAGCCCCATGTTGGGCTCTGTGCTGATAGCACAGAGCCTGCTTGGGATTCTCTCCCTCTCCCTCTCTCTGCCTCTCCCCACTCACATTCTATCTTTCTCTCAAAATAAATAAACATTAAAAAGGGGGGGGGAAGCAAAAAAAAAACCATGAAAACATTACAATAAGTGACACAAAAGGACAAACACTGTACGATTCAACTTATGTGAATTATCTGGACTAGGCAAATTCATAGAGCAAGTAGAGATTACCAGGAATTGGGACAAGGGAGGAATGGTGCATTAATGATTAATGGGATTAACGGGATTACTGTTTGGGGTGATGAAAAAGTCTTGGAAGTAGATAGTGGTGATGGTTGCACAACATTGTGAATGAAATTAACGCCAACGAATTGTACATTCAAAAATGATGAAAATGGCAGATTGATGTCATATCTATTTTATCAGAATTTTTTAAAACTTGAGAGAAAAAGTAAATGAGCAGACAAAAAATAAAAGCAGGCCCAAACACACGTGTGCCCACAGGCACCATATAGTCTGGGAAGTTACCTTCAGATTGTTGACAGTGATTGTCTAACAGATGGAATGAGGGGCAGAGCAGGAGAGAAGAAAATTTTATCCCCTATCCTTGTATATTTTTTTGCATTTTTCACAGTAAGCATAGATTTTAACATTTTTTCAATTGAAGGGTTTTTTTTTTTTAATTTTTTTTTCAACATTTATTTATTTTGGGGACAGAGAGAGACAGAGCATGAACGGGGGAGGGGCAGAGAGAGAGGGAGACACAGAATCGGAAACAGGCTCCAGGCTCTGAGCCATCAGCCCAGAGCCTGACGCGGGGCTCGAACTCCCGGACCGCGAGATCGTGACCTGGCTGAAGTCGGACGCTTAACCGACTGCGCCACCCAGGCGCCCCTGAAGGGTTTTTTTTTTTTAAAAAAGTCATCCTGATCTGTGGTAAAACCCTAGAGTTGGTACCATTTTCCAGTTTACAACCAAAACAATCCTGAAAGGTCTGTTTCCAATTGAGTGTGCTCACATATAACATCCCTGTGTGTGCAATGTTTAACCTGGAGTGAGAATTTAATTACAGTTTAAAACAAGAAATAGTTTTCCTTTTCTAAATTAAACTACATCTTGTGGAAAACAGGCTCTCGATATAGAAAGAACTTGATCTTATCCCTCCCTCAAAGAAGACCAACTCCTCTATCTAGTAATTTCCTGCAAAGGAAACTGCTTCTGTTCGTAGTTTTACATCCTCTTTGTTAGTAAAGCATCTAAGGCATGTTGGCTATAAAATAATGAGACTTAATATCAGAACACCCAGAAGTTTTTATGCATAATAAGAGATTTTTTAACCATAATAAAATTCCGTGAAAATAGCATTTGAATGGGTCATCCATTTTGCAAAATGTGTAAACCCTATAACGTAGTCACAGGTTCGTATAAGTAAAGAGAATATATGGAAGGGCATGCACTTCATGTTGGAAACCTCAAGGAGATGATCTCATGAATGGTGTCAGATGAATGGAGATTACTTACTTCTTTATATGCCTGTGCCATGTTTAATTGTTACAGTTAAGGGCTTTCTAATAGCTTTATTAAGGCAGAACTGACCAGCAATTAAACTGCACATATTTAAAGGGTACAATTTGAGGAGTGCCTGATGGCTCAGTCAGTAGAGCATGGGGGTCATGAGTTCGAGCTCCAGGTTGAGTGCGGAGTTTACTTTAGAAAAAAATAAATTAAAACAGAGTGTCAGATTTGAGGAAAACATGTTGTAACTCTATGAGGAGGGAGATGCTAACTAAACTTACCCTGGTAATAATTCCACAACGTGTGTACGTCCAGTCATTATGCCGTCCACCTTAAATTTACACAGAGCTGTATGTCAGTTATATCTCAAGGAAACAAAAAAAAGGCAAAGAGAAGGATGAGGGGGAAGATGAAACTGGCAAAATATTTTCAAATACAATTAAGAAAGAGGATCCTCTGAGAATTCTTAAGTGTCTTGCTTTTTGTTGCATGTTTGGCACTGCTTAGGCAGTAAAATAAAGCAGCAGCTCAGAGCTGAGAAGCCAAAAAATAAAAAATAAAAAAATAAAGTGGGCAGCCTGATAAGTTTTGGCATATGTTTATACTCATGAAGCCATCACCATAATCAAGTTAATGAAAACATCCATCATTCTTCAGTCTTCTCATGCCCCTTTGTAATCTGCCCTTCCTGCCCTATCCCACTCCTCTCTTACCCCAGGCAACCACTGATCTTGTTTCTATCACTGTGTATTAGTTTGCGTTTCCTACAATTTTGTATGAATGAAATCCTACACTACAAATTGTTTTGTCTGGCATCTTTCACTTAGCATAATTATTTTGAGATTCATCCATGCTGTACTGTGTATGATGTTCCATTCCTTTATATTGTTGAGTTGGATTCCATTACCTGAATAACCTCCATTTGTTGAGTTATTCCCCATTAATGGGTGTTCGAGTTATTTCCAGTTTTTCACTATTACAAATAATGCTACCACGCATATTCATGTATAAGTCTTTATGTGAATATAGGCTTTCAGCTCTCTTGGGTAAATATCTAGGAGTAGAATGGCTGGATCCCATGGTAGGTATATGTCAGCTTTTTGAGAAATTGTCACACTGTTTTCTTAAGTGGTTGTACCAGTTTACATTCCCACCTGCCCTGAAAGAGAGTTCCAATTCCTTCACCTTCTTATCAGTAGATGGTATGACCAGTCTTTTTCCATTTCATCCATTCTGATAGGTATGTAGTAATAACTCGTTGTGGTTTTAACTTGCTTTTCCCTAAAGACGACTGATGCTGAATATCTTTTCACATTCTAACTTGCCATCTGTATATTTTCTCAGTGAACTGATTCAATCTTTTGTGCATTTTTTAAAAGTCGGTGTTTTGTTTTGTTTTGTTTTTTAAGTTTTATTTATGTAAGTGATCGCTACACTCAACATGGGGCTTGAACTCACAATCCCAAGATCAAGAGTCAGATGCTCTACTGACTGAGCCAGCCAGGCACCCCAGGTGTTTTGTTTTCTTATTGAATTTGAGAGTTCTTTATATATTCTGGATGCAAGTCCTTTCTCAGATGTCTGCTTTGCAAATATTTTCTCCCAGTGTCTACCTTGTTTTCTCTTTTTCTCAATGGTGTCTTTTGAAGAGGAGAGGTTTTTTTGATGTGTTTAATTTGGGGTTTTTTTGTTTGTTTTTAAAAAAATTTTTTTAATGTTTATTTCTTTTTCAGAGAGAGAGAGACAGAGCGTGAGTAGGGGAGGGGCAGGGAGAGAGGGAGACAGAATCTGAAGCAGGCTCTAGGCTCTGTGCTGTCAGCACAGAGCCCAATGCGGGGCTCGAACTGACAGAATGAGATCGGGACCTGAGCCAAAGTTGGACAGTCAACCGACTGTGCCACCCAGGCGCCCCTTGATGTGTTCAATTTGTTTTAATTTGAATTGTTATGGTGAGGGACATCTAAGGATATTTGTCAGCCCTCACAATTTTTACATTTAGATACCCACCCTACACGATATCAAGCATGTTAAAACTCACATGTATCCCACATTAAAGATAATCTTTTACTCTCTTCCCTTTTTAAAGGCTTTTTAATTCATTTTGAAAATATTTATTACAAGAAACTCATTTAGTTTCTTATTGGCTATAATTCTTCAGGATTCATCATGTATCCTTGATGATTCATGCCAAGTAAAAAATGTAACTTGAAATTACCTTAAAACATAATGTAATTTAATATAAGCTACACTTTATCAACTAACAAAGTTTGACAATACATTAATTTTTGTAGATATTAATTTAAGTATTTATTACTTTAATTTGGGTAGTTTTCTTTTTCATATTTAGAAGCCAGTAAGTTTGTTTGCTTATTTTTTAGCTCTGGAATATATGTAGCTTCTACAATTTGAAAAAAAAAGCCTGGTTAAAGTACGTTTAAGGAAAAATATAATAATTAATAAATTCAAAAGAAAACAAATAACTTAAGCATGTTCTCAAGCATGTAATAGGCAATCATTAGGTGTGAGTAACCGGGTTTGAAAGAGATACTTGGAGACTGACTGGCATTCATAACACTAAATGTTAAGGGGCTCCTGGGTGGCTCAGTCGGTTAAAAGCGTCGACTTCAGCTCAGGTCATGATCTCGCGGTCCGGGAATTCGAGCCCGCGTCGGGCTCCGTGCTGACAGCTCAGAGCCTGGAGCCTGTTTCAGATTCTGTGTCTCCTCTCTCTCTGACCCTCCCCCATTCATGCTCTGTCTCTCTCTGTCTCAAAAATAAATAAATCTTAAAAAAGAAATTTAGAACACTAAATGTTGAGGAATTTGATGTGTTTCTGCTGGTACTCAAATTTCCTGCTGAAGTTTGGTTAAAACAAAGAAACAAACAGACTCTCTTTTGGCTCCGAAGTCTCACAAAGTGATGGTTCTTATTTTTTAAATTTTCTTATTTTTAAAAATGTTTTTATTTCAAAATTATTGCATGATTTATGTAAAGATAGTCAAACAGGAAATGTATTTTATGATGTTGAATATTAAAGGCTCTCACTTCCATTCTTCAAAGTTAACTGTTAAACATTTTCTTTAATTAAAATAAATAGAAAACAGATGCAAGTTCTTTTATTCCCTTCAAAGCAAGAAATAACTTTAAAATCATCAAAGATATATACAAATATAGGAATATCTAAATGTCAAATGAATGATAGAGATTAAAATATGTGTCCTTCGTATGGAAGTCTGCTTGAAAACCATTTAAAAATGTTAAACGATCATTAGGAAAATGCAAATCAAATCCCATAATAAGATACCACTTCATCCATTAGAATGGCTATTATATATGTATTTTTAAAAAGTGCTGGTAAGGCTGTGGATAAATTGGAATCCTGTGCATTGGTGGGAATGTGAAATGGTGCAGTCACTGTGGGAAACAGTATGGCCATTCTTCAAAAAAAATTGAACTAGAATTAGAGTGCCTGGGTAGCTCAGTTGGTTAAGCGTCCGACTTTTGATTTGGGCTCAGGTCATGATCTCATGGTTTGTGAATTCGAGCCCTGCACTTGACATGCTCTCACTCCTCCTCGCTCTGCCCCTCCCCTGCTCACGCTTCCCCTCGCTCTTTCTCTCTCTCAAAATAAATAAACGTTAAAGAATTTTTTTGAAATAAAAAATGTTAAGCTAGAATTACCATATGATCCAGCAGTCCACCTCTGAGTGCGTTGTAAGCGGAGACTTCTTTTTTTTTTTTTAATTTTTTTAACGTTTATTTATTTTTGAGACAAAGAGAAAGAGAGCATGAACAGGGGAGGGTCAGAGGGAGGGAGACACAGAATCTGAAACAGGCTCCAGGCTCTGAGCTGTCAGCACAGAGCCCGACACGGGGCTCGAACTCACGGACCGTGAGATCATGACCTGAGCCGAAGTTGGCCGCTTAACCGACTGAGCCACCCAGGCGCCCCTGTAAGTGGAGACTTCTTGAACAGATACTTGTACACCAATATTCATAGCATTACTCACAACCGCCAGTGGTAGAAACAAGCCAAGCATCCACTGACAGGTGAATTGATAAACAGAATGTGGTCTATACATACAATGGAATACTATTCAGCCTTAAAAAGGAAGAACATTCTGGCACATGGTACAATATGGAAGAACCTTGAGGACTTTATGCCGAGTGAAACAAGCCAGACACAGTAGGACAAATATTGTATGATTCCGTTTATATGAGGTTCCCAGACTAGTCAAATTCATAGAGACAGAGGTGGAATAGTGGTTGCCACGGGCTGGGGGGGAGGGGAAAATGAGGAGTCACTGCCTCATGGCTACAGAGTGGCATTTGGGGATGACGAAAATGTTCTGGAGAAGGATGGTGATGATGATTGTCCAACAATATAAATGTACTTACTTCCACAAAACCCTACACATAAAAATGGCTAGAATGGTAACTTTCATCTCACGTGTGTTTTACCACAACTTTGAAATAACATTAAGAGGAAAAATTTCCGAATGTTTCCAAATAAAAAAAAAAAAAAAGCTAAATTACCACCCTAATGCACTTTAGTGATAGCCAAAATTTCCTAATGGTCTCATGGCCCAAAATGAAAGAGCAATATTTTCAAAGGGAAAAAAATTATTTTCCTCTCAAGTGATCCTTTAAATGATACTTCTGACTTTAGTAGTGCCGCTTCAGAAAGAAATAACCAGCCACCTCACAGGCATTCTTTAAAGACTTTACACATATTAACTCATTTAATCTTCAACAGAGCCAGGAAAGGCTGTTATTTCCATTTCAGAGATGAGAAAGGACGTGGAGAACAGAGAGGTTATGTAACATGCCCAAGGTTACACAGTTGGTGAGAGGTAAAGCTGGCTGTCAAGCCCTGGAAAGATGGTTCTAGAGCCCACAGTGCTCTGAGCCACTACGTTTTCCCATCTAGTAGTATCAGGGGAGCTGTCTATATACTGGGGGAGCATGCCTAGAATTTCTACCGGGTGGTTATACCTGGAAAGCTTAAGAGTATTGATACTCTTTTAGCTTTTCTTCAGTAAAAGCTTGTGCCTTGAAATATGTAAATAATTTATCTCCAACTGGAAATTATTCTTCAACATTTACCTGGCTTTTTAGTAGTGCCAATCTTGAAGGAGGTGCAAGAAAATGCTATACACAAAAATGTAAGTTTTCTAAGCTTTATCAAGGAAAAAGCTCTGGAAAGACTATCTCCATATTGAAAGAAGATTCTTATATTCTTTCTTTCATCCTAAGATTCATGCCTCCCACAACCTTACATTAATTTAAAAAATAATCATGTTTATGTTCAAACAAATTTAGGAAACGGTGAATTACAAAGAGTTAGAATTTCTTTACTGTGGGACTTCTTGGGGATTAACATACTAATAAACATTGTGTTGGGACTCCTGGATGGCTCAGTGGGTTAAGCATCTGACTCAGCTCAGGTCATAATCTCACAGTTCATGAGTTCGAGCCCCACGTCAGGCTGTTTGCTTACAGCTCAGAGACTGGAGTCTGCTCCGGATTCTGTCTCCCTCTCTCTCTGCCCCTCCCCCACTCACCCTCTTGTCTTTCTCTCTCAAAAATAAATAAACATTAACAAATTTTTTTTAATATTGTGAATTGCCAAGAAAGGGAAATCATATGTATTATGTTAAATAATATATTAGTATATGTTATATAATATACAGTTGTTTCCCAGGGTTCTTTTACCACTACTGCTCCCATGGAAAAGCATGAGCGGTTGAGTGCTTCCTGGAACACTTTTGGGAATCTGGGACATAACTAGGGATTTTCCAAATCTACCACCAGGGGGCACTCCCCTCCCATTTATATTCTGACAAACATTGGCCAAAACTTCATTTTCCCTCAGCACCCATAAGACAGGCAGACATTTTGAAGCAGACTTTGCTAAAACCTTTCAAATGATGAAGAAAAGAAATAAGAAAAATGAGAAGTTCTATAGTCACACCTCCCAAATCCATGAGGCTGAGCTGAAGAAATAGCAAGTCTGCTAAACTCTCCTGGGCCAGTATGGAATACAAGTTGTCAGCCATATTGCTTGCCTTTTTCCACTCCTGTTTCTTAGCCAAGTGACCTGTCTGTCATCTTGACTCCCAAGAGCATCTATGGGCTTACCTTCTCACATCTGAGGATAAATCCCATAGACCTTAATGTTTTCACAGGTTAAATTATTCTCTAATTTAAATTTCCCAGGTCTGCACTGTGATCTTTCCTCTCAGTCCTGGCTGGCAGTTCTGAGGTACCTCTGTGGTGGTGAACCAGTATGGCAGTTCCATGAATGTTCTAGTTATGATTAAATGTGCAGTAAATGTGTCACCCTCATGTCGCTTGCCAGGGCACACTTTATTAATCAGCAAAGCATGCTTTCTTTGTAAAACTCAGAACCAGTCCCACAGTCCTTCCTGACACTGGGCCCCAGGCAGGCATTACCAATGGGTTGCTGTTAATGAGAATGGAAAAATCCTTTCATCCAAGCTTAGGATATAAATTCCACCTACCTCTGGAACCTTCTGTGTTGACTCTCTCAGATGAATGTAATCTCTGGTAGCCTCTACTGAAAACACAGACACAGACACACACACACATTTTAAAAAGCCTATTTTGGGGGCACCTGGGTGGCTCAGTCAGTTGAGCGTCCGACTCTTGGTTTTGGCTCAGGTCATGATCTTACAGTTCGTGGGTTCAAGCCCCGCGTTGGGCTCTGTGCTGACAGTATGGAGCCTGCTTAAGATTCTCTCTCTGCCCCACCCCCACTTGTGCATATGCTCTCTCAAAATAAATAAACTTGAAAAAAAAATTTTTAAGTCTACTTTAGCTCCACAATAATGAAAGTCTCTGTTATAAGCCCATCTGAGCCTTATCCGTACCTTATCCATAGAGCACTGGAAAGATACTGTACCTTATTGGAACAGGAGGCTTGTTACATCCCAGCATGTGCCAGAGGCTTAAATTTGGCCCATTCTGTTGTTTAACTTCTGACTGATATGGATATCATGTGCTTATGCCCCATTTTGATTAGCATGTCCTTGGAGTTGACTTTGTACAAGCTGCTCAGAAAATAGCCTCTGCTCTCTGTCGAACTTTAGCAAGTATCAGGCATTAAAGGGCCTAACCTGTTACGGTAGGCTTTGAAATGAATTGTCATCTTTCAGGTGTTTTTTTTTTTTTCTTTTAGCATTCACGAATAAGATGGGCAATACTTTGTAGTCACTAAGCTTGAACTCTGGAATTAGATGGGGTTCCACTCTTTGCTGCCTACTTAATTATTTTAGAGCCTTTGGCGAATTTCTCCTTCACCGCTCCAAACCTCCTGAAAAATAGAGGCAATAATAATACCTATCGTGTTGTGGTTCATTTATAAAATTAACGTTATTGTGTATCTATTTTGTACCATGATTGGGTGGATTTAATGGAATGGGACATGTAACTAATTCACTTATTAAATGATACTATTGTTATTATTCCTCTTCTATAGCACTAGTGTTTCAGCTGAAGCCCTCATGAAAGGTGGGGGCAAAAGATGGCCCTGGTTCTTGAATTCCAAGTTGATTAGAAATGAAATGTAGGTGGTAGACCAGCAGTCATTTAATTTTAAAATTGTGCACGGGAGGTGAACTTTCCGCAGTGGCCAGCGGGGTGCGCTGTGTGAACAGAGTACGCGACTGCCACAGCCTGGACAAGGTCGCGCTCGCCCTCAGGGGAATGGGGCTCAAAATGGTGAGCAAGTTCAACTTAACCGCCAATTCTCTAGCTTCTGTTTCCTGCTGAATTGAATGAACTCCGTCCACATTCTAATGGCAGCAGAATTGATTCACGTGTACTAGATGTCCTCTCTGACCAATACTGCTTTTGCAAAGAAAGCGATGTGCTTGGGGAAGCGTGAGGAGAAAGTGACACTGATACATTGGCTAATTGTTAAGAAAGCATTATGGAAATACTGTAAATGAAAAATTGACTACTGAGGAGAGAGGATAACACTGTGGAAAATAATAAGACAAGGAAATCTTGGAAAGCACTAGTTCATCAGCCACTTTCCTACTGTTCAAAGTCACAGTCTGGCCACAGTGGCCAAGTTCTAAGGACCAAAAGGTGAAGTTTTTATTGACAGCCTCTATGATTTTTTATATTGTTTTTATTGGATTTGCGATTTAGAATCTCACATTCTTTTAGTCTTGCCTCTTGAAATCAGCTTCAGAAAGCAACCCAGTCACCTGAGCAAATTTCAAATTTATCTTTTTTTTTTCCAAAAGAGCTGTTTTTATTCCAAATACGAATTTCCACATTGGGACTTAAGGTATGCAGCATACGTCTTACATCAATTACATTGTCTTATAAAAATAATTCAGCTTCTGACATTTGGATAAAAGAAATATTGTATCTTGTTATATAATATTTATTCTTGATTATCAGTGAAATCAAGGTTTTTTTTCTTGTATTTACTGGCCATTTGTATCCCTTAGGAAGTTGCATATTCCCATCCTTCTTTTCCCATTGATTTGTTTTTTACATTAATAGATTAATGGGGCACCTGGGTGGCTCAGTTGGTTAAGCATCCAACTCTTGATTTCAGCTCAGGTCATGATCTCACAGTTTGTGGGACCGAGCCCTGCGTCAGGCTCTGTGCTGACAATACGGAGCCTGCTTGGGCTTCTCTCTCTCCCCCTCTCTCTCTGCCCCTCTTGTTTGTGCTCTCTTGCTCTTACTCTCAAAATAAATAAATAAAGTGAAAAAAAATTGATCAAGAAGGAAATCATTGATTTGGGGGTGACGGACCATGGTACAAGCAGCAGGTCTTTTTTTTTTTTTATTTTTTTTTCAATGTTTTTTTTATTTATTTTTGGGACAGAGAGAGACAGAGCATGAACGGGAGAGGGGCAGAGAGAGAGGGAGACACAGAATCGGAAACAGGCTCCAGGCTCTGAGCCATCAGCCCAGAGCCCGACGCGGGGCTCGAACTCACGGACCGCGAGATCGTGACCTGGCTGAAGTCGGATGCTTAACCGACTGCGCCACCCAGGCGCCCCAAAGCAGCAGGTCTTAATAATACAGTCCTGATCACAAAACAATTCCAAAATATTGGAGAAGGTGAATTCTCAGCTTCTGCCTAAATTTTAGAGTTAAGTGTTGTGTCTTGACTTCTCTCTCCCACTTGGCGTCAATCTGGAGCTCACAGATGGCTGGTTCCTCTTCTTCAGAAGAAGGTGTGTACATTCTCTGTGAGCCCTGTGGCAGGTGCAAAGTGCTTGGAGAGAGGGACTCTTCCATATTCCATGCAGAGCCCCGTAGAAGAGGTGGGTCGTGCTGCTTGGCCATCCTCCTTGAGAGAAGGCACCAGGGGCATTTGTCTGTGAAGGAGCATAGCTCGGCCTACGAAAGGGAGGTGCATAATTCCTTCATCAGCCTGGGCAGTGATTGGATTATAATCATTTCTGTATCTTGCACTCGGGGCAAGTGTTGGTTGGGATGATGGTAGAATAAATTACCAGGGACTCCATCTGCCGAAATATCATTCAGGTAGTTGAGTGCTTTCACAGGCAACAGTTTTGAGATTAAATTTAATGATACTTAGTTATGAAAACATTTGCGATATTCAAATTTGTGATATAATAACAAAGTGCTTATTAATGCATTCAAAAGCAAGATCTGATGTACCATAATTTCAAACTAGTCAGGAGTGTATACAATATTTTGGGATGTAAGTAACCAACCACATAATGCTATCGAAGACTTTCTCTGATTTCTACTGAGACTGAGTGACAGGGTTCTGCTAATATTTACGTAGTTTGTTACTCATATTCATAACTGAAGAAATGCTCCTTTTTAAGTAGACGTTAGTGAAAAAAAAATTAAAGATGTAATTTTTACACTTATCCAAGTTCCATTCTTGAATCCTGTAGAAGGATGCCCTGGGGATCCAGGACCCCTGACTGAAATCCCTTGGTCTCCAGGCCGGTGGGGGTTGGTGCTGGTCGGGACTGGTGCTGACTACAAAGGGGTATGGAGGATGATAGAACTGTTCAGTCTTGGATATGATGGTAGTTGAAGTACTATTTATTTTTATCAAAAACGAGGAATGCCATATATGAAAGTTAGAACTCAGAGAGAGAGGGAGGGAGGGAGAAAAAAAGGAGGGAGGAAGATGGAGAAATGGAAAAGGAGAAAGAGTGGTTATGACTTGAATATTGCTAATAGAAGCAGCCACTGTAAACTGTCCACAATTATCCAGTGCTTTCTTAAGAGGCAGTGTGGTGTTAACGGTCAAGGAAAAGGACTCTGGAATGAACCTCCCCGAGTTTAAATCCTGGCTCTGCCGGTTAATGGCTGTGACCCAGGGCAAGTTACATGACATCGCTCTGTCTCAGTTTTATCATCTTTAAAATGAAGATGGTAATAAGTCTGCCTACCTCATATGATTATTTGGGGATTAAATGGGTTAATATATTTAAAGTTGCTTATTAGACTAGTGCCTGGCGTATATTAAGCACTATAATGGCATCTAATATTTAGAAATGCTTGAGGAAGAGGCCAAGGTCATAAAGAAGAGCTCAGTCAATGCCAGGGTTTATACATCAGCAATCATAGAAAGACTGTTCAGTCAGGAGAAGTTAGTCATTAACAAAAAATGTCCGTGTTTATGTGTTCAGAAGACACATCGGCTTACTTGTTAATATTCTTCTAAATGCATTTGCAACTTCTTTTTTTTTTTTTTTTTTTTTTTTTTTTGGCTCTGCCTGCACCTCACCTCTCAGATGTATCAACTCCCAACATCCTCTTCCTTTTCCAAATAACTTCCCCTGCTGGCCCACCTCACATGATGTGTTTCCAGAGGACAAAGCCAGTGCATTTTTTGCAACATTTGCAAATGAAAATCATACCCATAATAAAGGCTCCAGGTCTCCTATAAAACCCTGGTTGACTTAACGATGAATACTTAGGTTTAGGTTGTTAATTATGATTGATATTTAGTATCATTCAGATAGTCTCTAAAACTGTGTTGGATATTTACAACATGGCAAAACGTTCACCTGCCAAGTCTCTTAACAGAATCCTGCTGGGATTTTAGTCTTGGGGTGTTTTACCACTAGGAGCACAGTTTGTGAGCTTTCAAATCATCTACAAGTGAAGAATTTATTGAAAATAGGTTTCTATGACATACCCAGGCAACAGCCCATTTATCTGGAGAACCAGAAACTAGGGAATCATGGACACCTAAAATCATGAAATAACCCAAAAACTTCATTTGAAGTAGTTAAAACGGGGACACCTGAGTGGCTCAGCCGGTTAACATCCTACTTCAGCTCATGTCATGATGTCACAGTTGGTGGGTTCGAGCCCCACGTCAGGCTCTGCGCTGACAGCTGAGTGCCTGGAACCTGCTTCGGATTCTGTGTCTCCCTCTCTCTGTGTCCTGTCCCCCTGCCCCCACCCTCCACCCCTGTTCATTCTCTCTCTCTCTCTCAAAAAAAAAAACAAACAAGCAAACAAACAAACATTAAAAAAAATAATAGTTTCAACCTTCTTCAGTAAGTCTTAAAGGCTTAAAGCCTTAAAGGCAATTTATAATGAGAAAGGATGGGAGATTACCACAGCAACTTCTTTTTAACGTCAGTAAAAATATAGACAGCCAGTTCTTATTTTTTGTGGTAGTTAGGTTGTAGAAAGTTGCCTTGAGGACCAAATTAGCAAATGCTGAACCAGCTCCTAGGGGAAATATAGGGTTAGACTCTGATGAATCTCTGGTCACAACATCCTCATCAACCAATCAATACATAACCTTGTTTTATGTGTGTTTCGGTTTGAAGACACTTTATTTACTGTATATTGTGGCTCCATTAACATTGAACTCATAGCCAACAGAACTGGAGCTTATGCGTGAATGAATACACCCATTTTCCAATACACCCATTTTCTGAATAAGGCACATCGCAGTTTTCTTATGCTTAGGAATTCTCACCAGCATTTCAAGGCTATGCTTTGGGACCATTTAAAACAGCCAAGTCATGGGGCGCCTGGGTGGCTCAGTCGGCTAAGCGTCTGACTTCATTCAGCTCAGGTCACGATCTCACAGTTCGTGGGTTCGAGCTCCACGTCGGGCTCTGTGCTGACAGCTCAGAGCCTGGAGCCTGTTTCAGATTCTGTGTCTCCCTCTCTCTCTGACCCTCCCCCATTCATGCTCTATCTCTCTCTCTGTCTCAAAAATAAATAAACGTTAAAAAAAATTTTTTTGAAACAGCAAAGTCACCAACAAAAAGCCCAAAAGTGCAAAAAACACGGTGCTAAAAAAGACCATGTAAAGGACACTGGTTTACGGTCTGTGCACTGAAACAAGAAGGCAGGGTGTCATCTTGTTTGACCTTAGCTAAGGCCTCGCTCTGAGGGTGACTCACATTTTTTGCCCCTCCGTACATGTCTGAGAATGACTGCAAATGCAGCACAAGTTTGATCTTGGGGTGGCGAGTAAATTTTAGCAAGTAGACGAATTTGCAAATATGGAATGCATGAAGAAGGAAGATCGATTCTATTCATAAGAAAAAGAACAAAAAAGAACCTATGTGGTCTGTTCCTCCATTCCCAAACAGCATTAGCTAAGTATAGAACGTACATTGGATAAATGCCCAGTGAATCGTATGCCTGTGCCAGAGTGCAACCCTGCCTGGCTCGAAGCCCACCCATCTCTCCATCACAGAGCCTCCAGAACTTGGTTAGGGGTGAGCAGACTCCAGCCTGTGGGCCACATCCCGCACACTGTGTTTTGGTATGGTCCCAAGCTAAGAAAGGGGTTTTTTTCTCTTTTACTAGGGAAGACCATTTCTTGGCCTTTGAAAATTATATGAAATTTAAATGTTGGTGTCCAGAGGTGACGTTGTATTGGAACACAGCCCACACCCATTTGTGTATGCACTGTCAATGACTGCTTTCATGTAATGAGCCAGTGGTATACATCTGCCACAGAAACTGTGCGGTCCCCAGAGCTGAAAAGATTTCCTGTCTGGTTCTTTATAGAAAAGTTTAATGACCGGTGATCTAAAACAGTGCTAGTGGTCACAACGTAGGGTCTTCCACAGGCAGCTAAAAGCTCTGTGTGGCAATAAAACTTTATCTAGTAGAGGAGGAGTAAGTTTTAGGCAACAGAAAAGAGGGTTTTCCCTTCCTCCGTCCCATGTCCTCCTTTTCAGACAAGGTTAGATTTCAAATCACTGTTAATGAAATGATTCAAGGATTTACCTCACATGTTGAAGAAAACTAGAAACTATCAGTCCATTCCTGTGAACAAATCTGTTGAAACTGATTTAAATGTAAGTGGCAGAAATTCATCAAGGAGAAGAAAAAGTGATGACACCAATCTTTTTGTGTTAGAATTATGCACTGAAATTCCAGGATCTTTGTTTCCTGTCAATTCAGAGAGTACATTCATTTTATTTTGTCTTTAGTTGGAGTTTGCCTAGCTGAAAGTTGTCTTAGAGATCATTTAGACCCAGACAATGCAAGAGAATTTTCTGCATGGTTGGGCATGATCTATGTCTGTGTTATCCAATATGCTAGCTACTAACGCACATGGCTGTTGAGCATTTTAAATGTGGCTGGTATGACTGGGAAACGGAATTTTTAATTTTGGTTCCGTTTTAATTAAGCTGAAATAACCACATGCACCTTATAAACAGGTTGTATTCAGATTCAGTATCACAAACTGGCCAGCAAAATTACCTGAAGCTTGCCTTGAATAGGGTTTTTAAAGAGTTTGGATTTGTTGCCAACACTTAAAGATTAGGGGATTTTATATAAAGCCTCCAATTCTGACTTCTTAGGGGAAATTGATGTATCTGGAGACACCAGGGATGCCCTTTCTGGACAGGACGTGGGATCTCCAGTCCCCACTGCTCCCTGTTGTCTTATACTTAGCCTGCTACATCATTATCATTACCTTCTTGGTCTCTCTTGGCATATGAATGTGCAATTGCCCATCTGATTCAACCCCCAAGTTTTCATATGGGAAACTACAGCCCAGAGATCGTAAGTGCCTTACCCAAAGTCATTTGGTAATTAATGGTTGGACTCACCTCAGAACCCAGGCCCCTGGGCGGTGCTCTCTGTACTCCGGGGCTCTGATTGAAATCTCTGGGTATGGATGTGCAGTGGGACAGGGGGTACCATGGGTGTGTCTGAGCTGCACTCACAAGCTTCATCCTCCACTAGTTCCAGGCCATGGAGAGGCTGGACATTGGGTGAGTGAGGTCTCTGCTTTCCTCCCATCTGGGCTGACTCAGTGAGAGTCATAATGGGCAGTGAGGGCGTGGAAGGGATACAGGGCTGAACTTTCCCTGGCCGTTTTCCTCTCCAACTTCCTGTCTCATTGTTTACCTTTGACATTTCCAAAGTTGTCGGTGAGGGTGCATCTGAGAACCCATTGTTGCCTCTTATCCTCCCTTGTTTCTCTGCACTTCCTCTGCTGTTTTGGATCCACCTTTCTTTTTCCAAAGGCCTTTTGACTTACCTCTGAAGTCCTAGTCAATTAATTCTTGGGCCAAAAAACTTACTTAGTTGCACCAGAAAAGGTTTGAAATAGTCTTTCACAGTGTGAGAGTTAAATTTTATTGGGTATTTCTCTATTCTCTTGTCCTGTTCAGGTCAGGACTAATTCAGAAAGAAGAGGTTTAGCTTAGTGACTTTGGGAACATATTTACCTGGATTTGAACATACTTACCTGCTTTCGGGGAAAATCCCTTAACCTGGTCCCTGACGTTCAGGGAAAATCCCTTAACCTCCTGGGCCTGAATTTCCTCACATGTCAAAGTACCTACTTCATAGGGCTGTGGGTGAGGAATAAATCTGATAATGAATGTAAGGTAGAAAGCATGACACCTGTGACATAATGATTGCTCCATAGATGGAAAGGATGGGAGCATTCATTTTCGCCATGTCGCTTTCCATAGATTTTACATTCTTTCTCTAGAGAGGGATCCGCTGGGTTCATCAGGCCACAGGCCTTCGGAAATCCCTCCCTAGCGTCACCTTGTTTATCAGCTCAGCAGATTGGGGCGCCTGGGTGGCTCCGTCGGTTAAGCGTCCGACTTCATCTCAGGTCATGATCTCACAGTTTGTGAGTTCGAACCCCGCGTCGGGCTCTGTGCTGACAGCTCGGAGCCTGGAGCCTGCTTCGGATTCTGTGTCTCCTTCCCTCTCTGCCCCTCCCCAACTTGTGCTCTGTCTCTCTCTGTCTCTCAAAAAGTAAATACATGTAAAAACAAAAAAATTTGTAAACTCAGCAGATCAACTGCCTTGACTCATTTTAGCCCCAAGCATTTCTTCCCGCAGCTCATTCTCCAAGTTCTGCTCTGTGCACTCTGCATGGAAATTTCCGTTGACTACTTGATTCCTGACTTAAAAAGCCCTCTTCCCACCTTTTTCCAGTGTGGAGCTGGCATTCAGATGCGTCTGCCGTGTTGCTTACGGGAGAATGGGCATCTGTGATTCTTGACTGCCCAGGATCTAATCCCTCTTCTTCTCATAAGAGAACCCCACCCAACTGGCCTTCGGGCTCAAGTAAGGCTGGCTGCTCCCTCAGTCTTTTCTGGTGTGAAGGTCAGACATGTGACTCAGGTCTGGCCAGTCAGAGCCAGAGAAGAAGAACTGAATGACTCATGTTGGAATTATTAGGAAACAGAATCTCTTCCCACAGGAGTTGCTAAACTAGCTGTGTGTAAGTTTGGTCCTGCTAGTGGCCACCTCTGGCTCCACTGAGAAGCCGAAGGAAGATCAACACTAAGGAAACAGAACTGGGAGACCGAGAGGGACACGGCCCAGAGCTTCAGTGCCTGAAGGCAGATACCTTTGGTCTTTCCAGATGTGTGAGCCAATAAACTCCCCCACGTTCACCATTACTGGATTTATTTATTCATGTCTGCTTTGGTTGGAGTTGGAGTTCTATCTCTGTAACTACAAGAGTTCTGCTTAAACTCTGCCCTTTCTAAATTTCCCCCCAATCCATCTCCCAGTGTATTTCCAGTTACTGTGAATCCCATTTGCTGGCTCGGAATGCCCTCTGGTTTGCAGCACGCATTTTTCCCCCAGGGTACTTTGCTCTCTGGACATTTGGGATGGTTGACTCTTTTCATTTGAGTTGTCTGCGATTATCCATTCTCTACCTCAGATAGAGATAGTAAACACTTGCAATCAAGCGTATTAGTTTTCTGTCTCTACACGACAAATTACCACAAAGCTGGTGGCTGAAACAACACATACTTCTTATCTCAGAGTTTCTGTGGCTGAGGAGTGTGGGCACAGCTTCACTGCGTCCTCTACCCAGGTTGATATTTAAGGTCTTGGCCGGGACTGTGATCTTGTCTGCAATTCAGGGTCTCTTCCAAAATCACCGAGTGTTGGCAGAACTCAGCTCCTGGAGGATATCTGCAGTTCCTTGTCATGTGCCGCCATCACCAAGATGGCAGTGTGTTTCTTCAAAGACAGCAGAAAATCATTTTTCCTTCCAATTTGCTAATAAGATGCAATAATAACGGGAGTGACAGCCCATCACCTTTGGTACCTAAGGTAACCTAATCAAGGGAGTGACAGCCCGTCATCTTCTCCATATTCTCCCAGCTGAAAGCAAGTTTAAAGGTCCTAGCTACATTTAAGGGAAGGAGATTACATAGGCCGTAACGCCAGGGTGTGCAAGTCATGGGAGCCATGTTAGAATTGTAGCTACCACACCACGTTTACCTCCCACCAAATGATCTAAACCCAGTTGAGAGCAGTAAGATATAGTGATGAGTAAAGTTGTCCTGCATACATGTAGATTTTTAGTAAATTAGTTATAATGTATGTGTGCGTGTATTTTAGGGTTGAAACAGATGGCTTCAGTAGGCTCAATAGTGCCTCCTAAAGATCTCAGGTCTTCATCCCTAGAATCTGTGAATGTAACCTTATATGGCAAAGACTTGGCAGATGTGATTAAATTAAGGTTCTTGAGCTGGGGGGATTATCCTAGATTATCTGGGTGGGCTCTCCATGCCTTCACAGGTGTCGTTACAAAAGAGAGGCAACAGGAAATGAAAGAGACACACAGAAGAGAAAGCAATGTGAAGACAGAGGTGGAGGTTAGAGTGACGTGGCCACAAGTCAAGACATGCTGGCAGGCACCAGGAGCTGGAAGATGCCAGAATGGATTCTATCCTAGAGTCTCTGCAGAGAGTGTGGC
The DNA here is from genome assembly GCF_018350175.1 of Felis catus. Classification (NCBI taxonomy): domain Eukaryota; kingdom Metazoa; phylum Chordata; class Mammalia; order Carnivora; family Felidae; genus Felis; species Felis catus. The sequence continues at coordinate 7,301 of NW_025408503.1, read as the reverse complement.
CCTGCTGATGCTTGATTTCAGCTGAGAGAAACTGAATTTGAACTTCTGACTTCCTGAACCTTAAGAGAAGAAAAGGTTGATGTGTTAAGCTGCTCATTCTGTGGTAATTTTTTTTTTAATTTTTTTAATGTTTATTTATTATTGAGAGACAGAGAGAGACAGAGCATGAGCAGGGGAGGGGCAGAGAAAGGAGGAGACAGAATCCGAAGTAGCCTCCAGGCTCTGAGCTGTCAGCACAGAGCCCGACACGGGGCTCAAACTCACAAACTGCAAGATCATGACCTGAGCCGAAGTCAGATGCTTAACCAACTGAGCCACCCAGGCGCCCCTATTCTGTGGTAATTTGTTACCACAGCCACAGGAAATGAACATAATGGCCATACTGACTAAGAGTCAGGTTTGCATTTGAGGCGTTGGAGCCTATAGACAATTTAGCCAGATTTTAACCTAACTTTTAAAGTAATATTGTCTCCCATCAAGGTCCTTAGAGCACCTGTTTTGTATCTTTTGGGGTGCTTGTTTAGAAATGGGTTACTCAGAGGTGCCTGGGTGGCTCATTGAGTTAAGCGTCTGACTCTTGATTTTGGCTCAGGTCATGGTTTCACAGTTTGTGAGATCGAGCCCCAAGGTCAGCCCCACTGACAGTGCAGAGCCTGCTTGGAATTCTGTGTCTCCCTCTCTCTCTGACTCTCCCCCACTTGCGCTCTCTCTCTCTCTCTCTCTCTCTCTCTCTCTCAAAATAAATAAACTTAAAGTTAAAAAAGATAAAAAAGAAAGCAGGCATACTTTAAAAAAGAGAGAGAAAGAAAGAAAATAAATGGGTTACTCAGGACCACCTGCTAAACAGTGTCAGTTATTAAGGGCAGACCACAAATTCGGCCTCAAGCTCATTGGTGCTACTTGGTGGTCAAAGCGAAAAGCGGTCCCCCGATCTAAAACTTTTCATATTGAATCTTCCTAGCTTTCTGATCTTTCTTTATTACTTTATTCAGCGAGGGAGTCTAATTTTCTCCTTGGGTAGCTGATTAATTCCACAGGCACTACCATCTTTTATCTGGTCTTTAATATGTCAACCAGATACCTTGAGTGTTTCTTCATTCAGCAAACATTTCTGGAGTCCCTGCAATGTACCATGAGGGATGGAGATACAATAGAGACCAAAAACTCACAGTGTTTCCTCTTCTCAGAAACCACAGCCCCGTGGAAATGACATAAATTAAATAATCCCGTGAATACATGTGTAATTGCAGACTTCAGTAAGCCCGAAGAAAAGAAACACATTTCGAGGAGGTGATTCGGCATAAGCATCTTGCCTAGTCTGGGAGAATCATGGATGATTTTCTCCTGGATGTGACTTTTCAGTTGGAAGCTGAAAGTAAGTGGGAATCACCCAGGAGAAGGGGAAGAGACCAAGGTTCCATATGGAGGCAACAACGTACGATGGCCATGTGGCCAGAATGCATGGCATGTTTGAAGACTGATTGGGAAGTGGGGAAGGGGAGCAAGGTGGGACTGAAGAGATGGGCAGAGTCTGACCATGGACACACAGAAGACTCTTGAAGGAAGACCAAGCACATACAGTTAAAATGAAAACTGGGGGCATAAATCTGTTCCCCAATCTACCACATCACGTGACCGTACTTCCCTTTGGAAGCAGTGGCCCAGCCTCAAGAAGCTATTATAGGGCTTTCTCTATGTCCACTTGAGTGAGTCACTCGTATCATTGCCTGTTCGCGAAATACACATGTCTAATATTCCTTTCTTCTCCCTGGGCAGTGGTCAAGGCCTCAACAAGCTGGGAGCTATGGATCTCAGCCTCAGTAGTAGGGAAGATTAGAAAGAGAGGTCCCCGTGCAAATCCTTGGAGGACAAAACAGCTGCCTGCAGAAAGCCAGTTGGGTCTACTTCCTGGGCACACCCTCTGCCTCAGGTGAATACTTGTGATGGTATTGAAACGCAGGCCCTTGAGATGTGCTACACATCAAACCAATTTAATGGCAGTGTTAACCTGCAGCAACAAAGTGTCTATTGATTCAACCCTGTTGGAGATCTAAGATTACCATTGACTTTTTCTGCCCATGGACCACTAGACTTTCATTGAAGTAACATCTTCTAATTAAAAGGGAATCATTTTTTTTCCTTGCTCAAAAGCAGAACCATTTATTTTCTAAGATAAATTCTCAGCCACATACTGTAAATTCATTGGGGGTGGGGGTGGGGCATGCTTCAAGTGTAGAATGGTTTTTGCTTCTCGTCTGCCCCATGGGCAGCTTTATTCTAGTGTTTATCTCTCTGTTGTTAAATCGGTGTATTATTTCTTCCTGACTGAGGTCTTTTGAGGAGAGTATTGTGTATTTTACACAAGATGAGCTCCTGTTCTATTCAGATATGCATCTATTCCCTGTAACCACTTTTCTCCTTTGGATTCCCTCTCTATGTGAATGAAATATTGCTGTGGGATAATTTCTTGTCTCCCTGTAGATGTAGGAGCATACATGTCATGAGAAACAGTTGAAACTATTCCATATGCATGCCTCTTCCGCAGGCCAATGTCAACCTTATTGAAAAGAAACAAATCCGGTGTAATGAAAACCCCAACCCTATAGGCAGAGTCAAGAAATTCCAGAAGGTTTCAAGTCCCCAAGGAAGGAGAATGGCCTTGGTAGAAACACTTAGGAGAAATCAAGCAAACAAATTTTTCTGCTCTTTGTTTCCTTTACATCCCTGAGAAATAACAGAAGAGTCGGCACTGTTTTCTTCTTGTTGTCCTTTTCCTCTGCAATTCACAGCATATGAGATGCAGGGTTTTATTATCTTCATTCTGCTGCATCTCAAAATGCTGCCCGTCTTTGGGATGCATGGTGAATTCATCACGTTCCCTGGAGATTACTGAGGCAATCAAATCAAATGCGAAAGCTAGTGAAAGAGAAGACGAGGGGAAATCTTGATATTCCAAGCATCTTACATATTTGTCTCTGCCTTAAAGCTGCTGTTAGGATTGGATGACATTTGGGGAAGCCTGGATATGAAGTGGGGTTATGGTGACTTGTGACTGTGTGCGGGTGAGTTTTGAGAGGGCGGGATGGTGGGAAAATATCTGAGAAGAGTCGGTGGGAGAACATGAGATGCTAACTGCCTTCAGGCCGACAGTAGGTGAGGGAAGATCTGAGGTGACGCCGAAAGATCTGATTCTAACATCAGACTGCCACAGTTCAAATCCAGGTAGTACCTCCTGGCTGAGTCCAGGCTAGCTGAGTGATCTTGAGTATGTCACTTTGCTTCTCTGTGCCTCAGTTTCATTTACTGTTAAATGGAGATAATCAGGGTAATGTCTCCATTACAGAGCAGTTGGGAAATTAAATGAAATTATTGTACATGTAAGTGCTTGGCTCATTAGTGCCCAATAAATACACTAGCTGTTTTTTTTTTTTTTTCAACGTTTTTATTTATTTTTGGGACAGAGAGAGACAGAGCATGAACAGGGGAGGGGCAGAGAGAGAGGGAGACACAGAATCGGAAACAGGCTCCAGGCTCCGAGCCATCAGCCCAGAGCCTGATGCGGGGCTCGAACTCACGGACCGCGCGATCGTGACCTGGCTGAAGTCGGACGCTCAACCGACTGCGCCACCCAGGCGCCCCACTAGCTGTTGTTTTTATTGATATTATTGACCAGTTTCGTATGTTGATCTAGTTGGGTATCTTTAACCAGTCACTCAACAAACTTGACTCTTGTGCCCATTATATGCCAGGGACTGAGCTAGGTATTAAGAATGTAATGAACCATTATCATAGATGACGGGAATTAGTGTAATAGAGATATGAGTATGCTACTGTAGTGGATCCAGAGAGGAGACAGGTTAACTCTGAGACTCACCTGTACTATAGAGAACCCCAGAGAAAGTTTTAGTGCCCAGAACGTATGAAGTTTCCCACTGAACTTGGAAGGTCTGGGAAGAATATGGAGTTTGTTATTGGCATTCACTCAAGTATACTCTGGCTTCCCTCCAACCCCGCCAGCACCCCAGTCCCCCCTCGCTCCAGGGCTCTCATCCCAGCCCCTTCTGTGCGAGGTCCCAAGTGGAGCATTTGTTACAAAATCACGCTTTCCGGCAGTACAACGTGGATGATTGGAAAGACTCATTTCAAGTTCTAAACCTCAGATACCTTGAGTAAATTCATGGTTGGGAGGTAGGTAGGAATGCCTGATAAGCTCACATTACAGCCTTTTGTGCTTTAGACTGAAACTCGGCCATGTGGGTTTCCCTTCAGCTTCAGCAGGGAAGAATGTTCCACAAGGGGCTCTCTTCTCTTGCTTTCTTCAGCCCACCCACCCTCATCTCTTCCCCTCCCACATCTACCCGTGTTCACTCTCCTGTGCGCCCCAACTTTTTGAGTTATCCAAAGAAGGAGAAGGAAAAGGAGAGGGAGAGAAAGAAAGAAAGAAAGAAAGAAAGAAAGAAAGAAAGAAAGAGAAAGAAAGAAAGAAAGAAAGAAAGAAAAGAAAGAAAGAAAGAAAGAAAGAAAGTCAAAATCAGCTTTCTGAAAGCTGGACAATCTACATATAGTCTAACTCCAAAGACAAACTCTTCTAGGTGTCCTTTTCCTATGACATCAGTGGCCTCAGTTTTTCTTCTTTTTGTTTTAATTCAAAAGATGTTTTGAATCTGCATTTCAACCCAGTGAGGCAGTTAAGCCTGGGTTTTGAAACATGGCTCCATCAGTCACTGGCTGAAAAACCTTATATCATTTTCTTAACCCTCCTCCATCTCCTCTGAAAAAATGGGGTTAATAATAAAAGTACTCACTTCGCAGAGTTGTCGAGCACATGAATAAGTTAACAGATGAAAATGTGCCCAAAGTAGTGCCTGGCACGTAGTAAGCACGCAATAAATGTTAACCATTATTATTGTCATCTAGAGAGAAGTGAGATTTCTAGCTAGATCAGCAAGTGGAGAATATTCCTGCTTTATTTCTGAGCAATCAGCCACTTGTTTCTGCAACTCGACTTAAAGACAAATTTAAAAATCACTTAGTCAGGGATTTGTTTGGATTTGATATAGATGATTGTTCAAAAGCATGATCCTTGGAAATCTTCCACTTTACGCAGAGTATGTTGAAACTAGGACTTGAAGCTAGTCTGTCATTAACTGGAATTTCAGTGTGAGTTGTATTATAGCCACATCCCCAGATGGTTGTTCAGGATGTTATAAATTACTCACTGCTTTAGTTGTGATGGACTTCTTCAAAGTTCCCCTAGAAAGGAGTGGAAAGTCAGCTTTGGAACTGGAGACTTTGTTCAGGCAAATGTTTTTATGAAGTCAATGAGACAGAACAGTTTCTAATTCCTCATGCTTGTGACCAAGATATTTACCCTGTCGAGAGACGGAGCCCTGCATGATTCATATCCTGTGGGATGAAAAATAGAATTCAGAAATTCAGTGCTGTCAGCCCCTCCCTCCCTATCCTAGGTCTGAATGGTGTTGGTCAGGCGCATTTATAATCACCTAAGCATACCTCACTTCAGACTGAGGTGGAACAGCCAATTGTCCTTTTTGTGAGTTGAGTCATATATGTAACAAGAATTTAAAGGAGTCGTAAGTTAAATCTCTTCGAGTCTAAAGAAGCAACTGAACACACAGGCATAGGTGGTACAATGGTGATTTACCATTGAAATACCATGCAGAAGGGTACCTGGGTGGCTTAGTCGGTTAAGCATCTGACTCTTGGTTTCAGCTCAGGTCATGATTTCGTGGCTTGTACTCTGCGTGGACAGCTCAGAGCCTGCTTGGGATTCTCTCCCTCTCTCTGCCCCTCCCCCACTCACACTGTCTGTCTCTCTCTCTCAAATCAATAAAATTAAAACATAAATACACATATACATACATACATACCAAACATAAAATTGGGAGGGTCTGTGTAGAAACCTAGATAACTTGTCTGGTGCGCTCTGTTGAACATGCAGAGTTCTGGCATCCTGGGGCCATTGTTAACACTTGTCAACATTTGGGGCCGAGGGGCTGTGCCTGCTTTCAAAGGAGCATGCCATCTCTTTTGACGCAGGAAACCATGGCCTTCCGGACTCATGAGTTGCACGGGGCTGACCCTCTAGGATCTGCAGCCCCCATTCCATTAGGCCAGGTACAGATTTCCAAACATTAAAATTGTAGCGTTTTCTATCACGATAAAAAAACCTACCATTGTTTTTTTCTTTCTTCCACAGCTGTTAGCTTATCGACTCTTATTAAAAGACACTGCCGTGGGGGCACCTGGGTAGCTCAGCCGGTTAAGTGTCCAACTCATTTTCTGCTCAGGTCGTGATCTCCCAGTTCATGAGTTCAAGCCCTGCGCTAGGCTCTGCGCTGATGTCACGGAGCCTGCTTGGGATTCTGTCTCTGTCTCTCTCTCTCTCTCTCTCTCTCTCTCAAAATAAATAAATAAACATTAAAAAATAAATAAAAGTCACTGCTGTGGCCTCTGGGTAAATCATCATGCCATTTTTCCTTCTCAGTGGCCCGTCCTGGGTCATATCTACTTCCCGTCTTCAGAAGACATCGTTTTGACAGTTCACCCTGAGGGGGAGTACTCTTCCAGAAACACTTGTACACACACCGTATATGCTCCCACATGAACTCACTCGCACACACGTGTGCACACTTCACCCACACCCTCACACTTTTCACTCCTTTGCACAGGAATACCAGCAGAACGCTCAGACTTATGGGCATTTCAGAGCTGATATCAGCTTGAACCCTGATGGTGGTCAGGCTTGGCTGATGGCAGATCATTCCAAAAAGGATGTCAGGACTGAGAGGAACAGTCAGGAGCACCAACTGGGCTCAGAGAGGAAGGTGTGGGAAGCTGTCATCCCTTTGTCCTTTTACTGAACAGCCTGAGGGCAGCAAGCCAGGGTCTGCTCTGTGTACTAGGAAACTGCATTTGTTATCAGGAAATTGGGTACATTTGAGGAAAAGGTGGGGTTTTGCTGGCATTGCAGGAGGGCCTGGGGGTCCTGGAGTGAGAACCCTTTTGAGCGACAGAAAGCCCAGTTTGAACTGTCTTAAACAATAAGGGGTGTTTATTGGCTCATGTAACTGAGAAATCCAAAGAGTTCTAATTTCAGGTGAGGTTTGATCAAGAGCCTGACGCAGTTCCTTGAATTCTCCCTGTGCTGCCCTCTCCACGTGTGGGCGTTATTGTCACATTTTCTTCCTTTACAGTGGCCAAGACTGGCTGTGGCAGTTTAGTCCTCACGTGTGCTCCTTCCATGTAACTGAGAAGAGAGGGCCTAACTTTATCCCAGA